>NC_090997.1:24856893-25159924 GCF_041146395.1 Eulemur rufifrons | reverse complement strand
CACTCTACCCAGGGTGACAGAGTGAGGCTCTGTCTCAAAAATAAAAAAAGGAAATTGAATCCCTCCTCACTCCCCCGCCTCATATTAAATAAAGAATAACTTTATGAGCAGTAACTATGCTGTTCAAGACAAACAAAATATAATCAGAATTGCATTGTTTTTGCAAATCTGATGTCAGGCTTAATAAGAGATAGCTGGATCCTCGTATTTGCTTCTGCCTTCATTGTGTTGCTCTACATTGTTTTGGTTGAAGTATAAGAATAAAATCTGTTCATACACAGAGAAGTACTAATTGGAAGAGGGAGAAATATTTTAGTAACCTTTTCAGAGGATTGTGAATATTTTCCTTTGATTCTCCTCCAAAACTTGACAAGTGATAGTTTCAGATTCAGCCTTGCAACTAACCTTTAAGAAACCATATCAATGAACTTTCTGTACTGTTACATTAAAATGCATCAGTTTATCTTCTAGGTTATACTCTTTTACTCATTGCTTTGGTTATTTGGAAAAATGGTTTTACTGAGTTATACAAAGCTTCCGTAGTTTGACATGTTTCATCTGTAATATCAAAAAATCACATTCATTATCACTTCTGATCTCATCAAAAAACTCAGTAAGAATTGGAAAGCCGTCAAGTTCATTGTGGCAAACGCAAGTTTTTCACAATTCTAATTTTCACTTTAAAGTTCAAATATATTCATTGGCAAAGATACTATAATTGGTTTTCCTTGAAATGACAGGCTCACTTCATTCATTTTGAGAAAATGTCTACCAAATACACAAGTCTCAATAACCATAGTCTGTCAGGTTTTCTTTCAGGAAAAGATGAAGTTCAACTAAAAAAGAAGCTAGTTCAGGTCATAGCATAGTGCTTTTCCTCAAGACATTCCAGGAATTGTGGTGAGTGGCATAAGTGCTTTAAACATTCCCCGGGCCCCATTTTCTCATATAGAGTATTAAAAAGGCATGCTCCAAAGGGTTAATATTTAATAAAATTAATAATATCTACTGCTTTATCAAGGACATCCCTAAGTGAAACAGACTTTTTTTGTACTGAGAATGTATAGTGGTAAAAATGTAATGACTGTCAACACACTTTGGTGTCAGCAAGTTGATTTCTGCTACGGTGCTAGCAGTTTTATTCACTATTGTTTTGCACTATTAGTGCTAGTGCCAACACGGTAAAAAAGGCAAATAACACTTTCACATTATTGTGAAAATACTCTTGACTTCATGTGCCACCTGAAATAGTCTCAGGATCCCAGATATCTGAGCGTACACTTAGAAAAAACCCGCTGCTTTACAGTGTTGTATTAGCACAAGATTTTGTGTTAGAGTAAGATCATAATGATATTGCATCATATATGCTTATACTCTTTATAGTATTTTATAGTTTATTAATAGTTCTTACATATATTTTCTTACTTTAATCACAGTACAATATTATAAAGTTCCCAGCCAATTGTTTTAGTACATAAAAATAATAATGCAGAAACTGAAATAAAATGTCCAGAACTACAGATAGGATACAGATAAAGTGACTCTTCTACCACATCAGACAGACAGGTTCTACAACAGCAATGATGTTGTCACTTGAATATCTTCAATGGGGATAATAAGACATTTTTCTGGAAGCTTTCATTGCCTTTTCTCCCTGTTGTTTAATAATACAGTCTTTGCTGGGGCTTCAACCCATTATGCCATTTTCTGTCCTTATCAACTAATAAACCATTGCTATTTAACTGCTGTAATTATAACGTACTTTTATAGAATTGAGAGTTACTGTGTCTTCCTTCAGTCTACTATTTTCAGCAGGGCCAACTTCCTTAAACTCTGCTCAAATTTTCAGAACTCTGTAAGCTTTGCAGATTGTGAATTTTGTGGGGAGGTATATATCTTCCCCTCACCTCCCATTTTTAATCTGTATAGTCCAAATTTTCCTTGAAAACAATAAAATTTCCATGTGAATAATAAGGACATTGATTTGAGGTCCCAGAATAAATTCATAATATCACCTTGGGGAAAATTTTGTGCCCTCAGAAACATAAAATTAAGAGAAAAGATAGTATCTTTGATTTTTCACAGTTACTTTGTTGTGTATAGATTATTATATTATGGTACATCTAAATATGTGTGAAAGTTAATTATAAGCTAATATTAATTATGTGTAGTAAATAATATGTAGGAAGATACACATAGATGACTAAATGTTTATATTATATATTAATACCTCACCTATGTGTATGAATGTGTATTTTTGTATTGTTGGAATTTCTAAGCATTTTTATGTCAAAAATAGCTAACTAGCTAAGCTTAATTTTTGTACACTTCTTGCTTTTTTAAAAATAATATTTAGTTACTCATGATTATTTGAAACTTATCAAGTCCTGTTACATCTATATTGTCATTTGATTCCCTGAATAACTCTATGAAGTAGGAAGATGTTGCAGTTATTGTTCTCCCCTTCTTTATTATCAGGGACTCTAATTTTATTCAGAGTGGTAATATGACAGCTTAAAAATTTTATTTCCTGGCCTCCTTTAAAGCCAGAAGCAGCCAGATGATATGAATATGGTCTTATCACCAATAAGTTGTAAGTCGAAGTTGGCTGCGGATTTCTGGAAAAGTTTGGTTTGCTGAAGTAGGTTGCCTGATTTTCCTAGTCTCTTTCTCCTTCTTCTTCTTATTGATAGGGATGTTACAACTGGAGGCCTAGAATTGTCTTGTGAGCATGAGGGAAAAGCCGTAGGAACACAGTGATCTTGGCCTACACAGTGATCTTGAGCTACTCTGTCTGCTCCAGCTTATCCCTGTGGTTAGTATGTGATTAAAAAGTTAAACCCCCTTTTTGTTACATGCTGCTGAATATATTCTAAATGACATAGAAGTATACAAATACTATACAATTATGAATTTATTTATATAGATCATAAAACTGAAGCTGATTTGTTTTTCAGCCATATAATTTGTACAGGAAAAATCTCAACTGGGAAGGGAAAAATCAGCCCCATATACTTAGAAGACATAAAAATATCATCTAATAATTATGTGCCATAAGGAAATCGTTAACTTTAAATCTGATCTGTTTATGAAACAAAAATATAATTTCCACAACTTTCCTACTCTCCTTTCACTTGCTTTTTTAAAGGTAAAACTATAGACCAGGAATTCCTGACATATGCAGTGGCTGAAGAACAGTGAGTTGGTGATATATAGCACCCTAACTTTCCCATCAGTATTTCTGACCCCTCTTCCTTTGGACTATTTGGCCTTCTTCAAACTCACTATGACTTGTCATGCTACTGGAAATTTTCTTATGCAGGTCTTTCTTGTGTTTCAAAATCCTATTATTCATTATCATGACCTAGTTTAAGCGTCACTTTCTTGGGGAAACATTTTCAGACCTACCCCAGTTTATACACATCTCTTCTAGGAGTTATCACCATATGTTTCTTTTAGATTAGTTGTGGAGGTATTAACCCTGGGCTTCTTAGATGTCTAATTCAAGTACATATAATTAATTATTCTATAACACCAATGCTAACATATACCCAGCACATAGCAGATGTTCAATACATGTTCACTAGGTTTTTCTGGGAAAAAAAGAACAGAATCAAGGATTGAAAATAATACTGTTTTCATGTTCTTTGATTTGATAATCAATATTTTTAAATAGGACATGGGATCAATTTAGTGGGTCATGAGCACTTTACAAAAATGAAATAGAATAGAACATAAAAGAGTACAATAAAATAGAAATATCGGAGTATATCATATACTGTTTTGTCAATTAATATAGTCATTTATTTATCCATTCAATAAGTCTTTCTTGAGTATTCACTATGTTCCCTGTACTAGTTTATGTGTGCAAATATATACTAGGTCATGTAAAATGTATTGTGGTTGCAGTCTCATTTATTTCAAATATCTGAGATTCTTCCCTGTCAAGCCACTCCTTGTGGGAGAATTATATTCCATGCCCCAATGACATTGGATTTGGCTACATGACTTGATCTGGGCAATTAAAATAAGGGGAAGTGATGTGTACTACTTCCAAGCAGAAGCTTTAGAAGCCATTTTATGGTTCCTTCCACCTTTGCTCTTTTTCCTCTACCATAAATCTGATGATATCCCAGATAGAATCTCATCCATAAGCCTGGGTCTCAGAGTGCAAATCACATAGAGCAGGACACTACTCAATCCCCAGTGGATGTATTTTAGGAGCAAGAAACAAAGCTTAAAAAAGAGAGAGAGAGAAATTTCACAATCATTTGTTACAACAACCTAACTTGGACTAAAGTGACTATTATTTGCTGGGCAGGTACTAAATAAGAGCTCCTTGGTTTGAGGGGAAAAGAGTATGGGTGAAAGTGTGTGAAGGAAAAAGTAGAAATCTTATTCCTTTTCTGAGCAAGGAAAAGCCACTTAGAGGAAATAAGGCATATATAAATGTCAACCTGTATATAAGGGTATGGCAAATTCATGCTTTTGTGTTGTTAATAGTCATGAGGGATATTGCCACCACCAATGTTAATTATGGATATGTGCAAATAAACAAAGTGAGAAGGAAAAAATCCTAAAATTGGCATCTGTCTGCATATAAAAATTCAGAATAAAGTGATTTATATGAACATTTTGCCATCTTTGACTACTTACCTTTCAGCACAATTACTATGTATATCATTAGAAATGTTTCAGAATAGCTTTGTTGTTTTATTTGATTACCAAAATAAACTCTAAACAAGTACAATCAGTTTTCATAGTTTCTGGCTTATTGCCTGTTCTCATGGTCACAACGTAAGAAAAAAATTTTAAAACACAATTGTCAGTCCTGAAGATTTTCTCTCAGTGTATAAAAACATGTATTTCTTCTTTTAAATGGTAATATATGTCTACATAAAATGTTTACTGGGTCAAATTTTTCTACCTGACAGTTCTTCAAATTTGGCCTGATATAAGAATTCAGTTAATGAAATTTAAAGCAGTCTCATTTCATCTTTTTTAAAAACATAACTATGTATTAGAAATCTGGCAAAGGCTTCTGTCAAATTGAACTATTGAACTCAGGGCAGTAAAAGTCCCTCCCCAGGCAAGAGATTTAAATCATTTTCAAAGTTAATTTCCTGCTCCCAGATGGAGAACAAATCTAATCGGGTTTAATTCATTCTTTGGATGAACGGGAAAATGTCACTTGCATACTCAAAAAGGAAAAAAAATCTTAGGGAAGGCAGTCTCCAATCCACATCACAGCAGACAAAGGAGGTAATTCTGAAATTGAATGTATGGGGTCATTTTGAATCTAAAAGCAGATCTGAATTTAATCTAGACAAATCTCTAAGCTTACTTCCAACCTAGTTCTGTTCAGAGATGCCTGTTTACACCTGAAATACAGACGTATGTCTTTAAAATTGTTCACCTTAAAGGGGAAAAAAAGGTTTCTAGTTCTAAGAAGGAATCTGAGTAAACTGCCTGAGCTTCATAAATGAGGTTAGAACCTTTCAAAGCCCTGTGGATGGTAGGGAATTTTGCTCCTTATCAGCTATAGCTTAAAAATAAGATGAGTTGACTTTTGAATCACAGAATAATGGGACTATAGAAAAAATAAAATAAGTATTCTTGTTCTTAATTTAACAGTTGCTGGATTCTATTTAAAGGTTTGTTGCTATGTACCTGTTAGAAAAGATTCACATCTGCTGTCAGGCACACGTTGAATACCTACATCTCTCAATTGTGTTCTTTCTTGGTAACAAAAGCGTACTCAGCAAAGAAGCAGGTATATCATTAGATCTTCATGAAACGGATTAACACCGGCCGGGCTTTTCTGAATTTACCCCACCACATATAGCTTTGCACGGCTACCAATGAAAAGGAAAGTGGTAGGTTAGAATCTAACATGGAGACATTTTCCTAAGTAACGTCTTTAACTTTATTTCTGCTTGAAGGACAAAGTACTCTCAAAGTCAACAGTACAAAGAAATCTTTTCTGAAAGGGTTGCAATGGACTTGATAATATTAAAGTCCACCTTTTATTATGAATATAAAGCTGGAAAACAGTTATGTCTCAAAATTGATGGTAAAGAAAAGATCTTTAGAGTTTGAAGTAGGATTTCATTCACCCTTTGTTTTACACGTCAGTTCAGGTTGCAGGATTTCAATTTATTGTTTAAAGTAAGTCTGTCTTACTCTATTGCTTAATCCGAAGCGTGTCCAGACAATTAAAAGTAAATTGTCTGTATCTAATGAACAGAATACTCAAAATCAATAACATAAAAATTGACAGATTAAAAAGAGGACGTCAGGGATCTACTCTCTTTTTCGAAACACGATATTGCTCAGTCAAAACAAGGTAAGTTTTAAGGCATGACCACGAGCCATGAATCATTGCAAGCACTTCTATTGAGACAAGAATACCAAAGCAGAGAAAGGGAAAAGTAACTTAGTATTATTGAGAAACTTATTCTGTGCCAGTAGAAAGGAAAGCACTTTTTTGCCTGCATAATCTATTTAATCCTTATTGCAATCTCCATTATACAAAATTCTGAGAGAGTGGCTTCAGGGCCACAAAATAATGAATGGTGAATATAGCCCAGCTCCTTCATAAAAAGCAGTTATAATTTGTGTGGTATCATACATTTTTTAGGAAGACTAAAATAGAATATTTTGCTATTCTAGAAAAGCCAAAAGTACAGAAATGGAGAGAACATATTGAAAAATTACCCCATGAAAAATATGTGCCCAAATATGTATATCATTGTTAGCATTATAAATTAATTAGTAAACTTGAGCCCCTGTGCTTGAGGTTCTAATTCTGGATGTGCATTAGATTATAGTAACTCCTCTAAATTTTTGGCTGCAAAGTAAGCTATTACTAGTCATCTAATTAATACAAAATATTTATAGCAACACATAGAACAAAAGTATGAGAATAAATTTTTAACTTTTAAACTTTTATTATTGAACTGTAAGAGCATAAGATTTTGAAGGGATGAGGTTGCAGAAATAATGACAAAAGTTCAATAGAGTGGAAGTCCTTTATAACATCAGATAATCTCACTATGTGTGTTATCTCAGATTTTTACTGTGTGTAGTTTAATATTTTGTTCCCATCTACAGCCATGTAATCAAAACTGTATTTGAATGGATATCATTTCAACTAAAAAGATACCTAAAATTTGTCATGAGTTCTTTCACAAGTAGAATCTGGCCACCAATCATGACTAAAAATAAAAAATAGCTTAATTAGATCTTTTTAAAGAAATCCCTTAACATTCCCAATAGATGCATTCCAAATCCATTGCAAATATTTTGGCACTTTTGTCATTTGGGCAGGATAATTCTTTGGGGGAAGGGATATCCTGTGACAATGAAAAATATCTCAAGATAGTGCCAATTGCAAAGTGGCCCTCAGTTGAGAACCACTGACCTAGAGGTTTAAAAATAATTCTTTAAAATAATGTATAATTATAAATATTTAAATCAAATGACACTTTCAGATCCTGTAATAAGTAAACAATCGCCAGGCCATTTCAAAATTTCTAATAGGTTGTATTCAGCCAACACAAACAAAAAACAAAAAAACACCATCTAAATTCATCCAGAAGACAGACTAGATATAACTCAGCTTTTTCCCTTAAAATCTTTTTTGTGACTTTAATTTCCTATTTACTATATGCGATTGCAATTGTACACTGACAGCAAAGCAATTTATCTGAAAAATCATGAAGGATAAATTGTTAGAAGCATCCAAAGTATTAAATATGATGCTATTCTGTATTCCTTAGCAGATGCAGGAAGTATCTGAACTATGCTTCACTGTTCAATGATGTCATTAGACATGCAGACCTTTTCTATTTCTCTGCTTTCTGTGGTGAGTGTGTTGGCTTTCATCCTCATGCTTTGTCAAAAGTTTCTACATCAGATCCACATTCAAATAAGGCAGATAGAAGAGGCAAGGGGCAATGCTAGGCACATCTGTCCTCTTTAATAAGATAATTAAGTGCTTTCTCAGAAACCTTATCAGAAAACTTGTACTTAGATCCTTTTGGCCTAATTTGGGTCCTTTGCTGCAAGGGATATTGGGAAATTAAGAAAGAGTGAGAAACAGGATTATTATTACTGCCTAAGACTAATCATTGCCCATTACCTGAAGTGAACACATCATTGCTTCAATTCCAAATCCAACTTTTGAAATTATTATTATTATTTTCTTTTTTCTTCTTTTTTTTTTAACTCATATGTTTTTTGGCACCAAATCCAACTTCTCTTAGCCAGAAAGAAAAGGAAAATGGCATTTATAGCAATTAGCTACACATGATAATTGTAATAGCAACCATAATAACAATACCAATAACAATAATTACAGTATTAAAAGGCGTTCATTAAGTGTTTATGGTGTGACAGGAATGCCTCTAACAAAAGTTTAAGTGACTTCCTATTTTATTATCTTTATTTTACAAACAAGAATAGTAGTGCCCTTAGTAGTTGAGCAACTTGCCCAGGGTTATACAACTGGTCAGTTTGGAATTCTCTGAATGTCTATTAAACAGAGGTTACTTTTATAAAGTACTAGCTTGGATGCTTCATCATTAATAAATTTTCACTTGTTATTTAACTGATAATAAACTGCTACATAACATTTATATAAGTGGGGGGGGACATTTTTTGCTTTTTGCATAAGTAAAAATAAATATATGTACCAGGAAATGAGAAGTAAAGAATATATGTAAGCAACCAATAGATAATATTCAGTTACAATCTAAAGGCATATACATATTTATTTTTATTTTTTTAATTTTTTATTTTACAGGGGCAGCAGCCAGAGTTGCAGGGCCGGGCGGCCCCACCCCAAGCTGCGCCCTCGCCGGATGCTTATATTTTATTAATATTATTTAGGAATAATTTTGGAGGGTTTTTATTAATTGGATTATAGCAGGAAAAACCATATTAGTTCTCCTTAAAGATTAGCATTGTAGGTTGGTGTACTCAGCTGGAAAACTGCTGAATTATACTTCATGCATGTAATTAGTTGGTGATTGAATATGAGACAAGTAATAGACACCATGTGTGTCACTGGAGTAATCCAAAGTGTTATGAAAAAAATTCTTGTGAATCTTAGGAAAAAAAGATAAATGTAAGAAAAAGAAAAAGCACCTCTTGCATCAGAGAACACTGAATTGGAATAAATGATCTTTCTAGAGTAAAGATAACTTGCCAAAATGAAAAGAGCTAGCTCAGAGTTCATTTTTATTTTGATAAATTTCTGCTTCCATTGTTCCAATTATTGCTATAGTGAGTTAATTAATAAAAAATCAATTTGCCAATGGGAAATGTAACGTGATTAAAATTAAAAGAATTGAATGCAACATCCTGTACTTAAATGGAAAGAAAAATCCAACAAAGCAACCTACAAAATCTTGAGCATGTGGGATCAGAATGGGAGATTGGGCTGAGACTGATAGGAAAGCAATTCATATGAAAGCCAAGAAGACCTTTTATTATAAGCTCCATATTAGCCAAAAGAGTGATGAGGTATGAAAAAAGCTGATGACATTCAGGGTTGACTGCATAATTTGTGGGACCCAGTGCAAAATGAAAATGTGAGACCTTTTGTTCAAAAAGCAGGAAAAAAATGTCCATAAAAGGTACTAAAAAATTAAGCTTTTCCTTTCTTCTGAGGCCTTTTTCACTACTTATCACAGGGTTTGTATGTGTGCATGCAGGTGTGTTTAATTTGCTCTTTGGTGTCATTCTAAATAAAGAAAAAGTAAAAATTTTAATTATTAACATGAATTTTACCACTCACCTTTACATTGTGCAATGTCAGTTTTAAATGCAAATATAAGACCATTTAACCATTTAACCGGAATCGTTGAAATTACATAATTTGTATTTTATAGTTTGTTCATGCATATATATTTTATTCTTATCAGGCAGTTAAAACACTGCATAAAACTAACTCAATTGTTGTTATTTCAGTTCTTGACATGTACACATTCTAATAATACTGCCTACCTCGGGCTTACTGTTGAGTAAGGAAGGACTGAAAGAAAAAGGAACTATTGGTTGTTGTTTCTTTCCCTTTCCTCCATATCTTTTTTATTGTAGCTGGTTGGCTAACATATGAAAGTCATGGATAAGAAAGGATGCGGTAGGGTTTCATGGTCATTAGTTTTCTTAGAATGCCACTGCCTTCTTTCTGCATTTGAAGCAAATTCTGGTTCAAATGGAAAGTGTAGTCTCTCAGCATTGTCATCTTATTTGGCCATTGATGTAACAGGCTTTCCTTGTACTTGCTTTGAGTCTCTAAACTCCCACACAGTTTGAGTCCACAAGAATTCTGTGCTCATGGGGCATAGTGAATACTCTACGGGTATGGGGCAGAAAGGAATGGCAGATACATATTTTGCATGTGCATATTGCCTCTGCTCACATACATGCTCCATTGTCCCATCAGACTTCACTTACAAAACACAAGTTCAAATATAAAATTATTAAGCATTTCAAATTCTCAGCAAAGCAATAAATCAAGTGTGATTTATTGAGCATGGGACCCTGTACAACTGTCAGGTCACATGACAATGAAGCCAGCTTTGATGATATATTAGCTTAAGGAACTTTTAAAAATAGTGTTCAGTTCAAGAAACAAAATAGAAAAAAACTTAAACCTCTTTGAATTATAGTGTTTTATTTTAAAAATTTTAATTATTTTTGAATGTTAACAGTCAAGTTTTCTTAACTGGAAGCCTTAACCAGAGGCCATTTTTTTTCTTTAAAGTGACTTTTCAAAGCTCTACTCCAACACATGCAGATTTATATTTAAGTTCTCACAAAAAGCTATTATTTCCAAAATATGGTGAGGAGGGGCAGAGAGTGGAGTTCAGTGTTGCACTATATATAATATAACCTTCCATTGTTAAGACTTTCTATTTCTTCAATTCTACTTTTAAATTTTATACCTATCACTATATTTTAGAAAGCCTTAACAGTGTCATTTACCATCATAATTTTTTGAAATGAATATGGAATCAATGTCCAAAGCTCATGGAAAAGCCAGGATTAGTACTCAAAACTCATGACTCTCCTTTGTGCCTCTTGCACAGAAACATACTGTATAAATCTGCAACTGTACCAAAAGTGATAAAATGTCCTGAATCATTTATGAAGAGCAGTGGTTATGTTGCCCTCAAATAGAATATGAGTCAATTGGTTGGCTTCCATTGAACTAATTTAGTAATTTAAAAATTATCTTCCTGTTGTCTGCTGCTATTATAGCAGCATTAATCAATAGAATACCCATATAGTCAATTTTTCCCCCACTGTCACCACTTCCTCCCTGGGGAGGCACTAATTAGAGAATGGCTAAAATTTTTAAGGATCATTACCCACAGTGTTTCAGTGAATATAAAAGGTTTTCCCTGCTTCTGAAAGTAGAATTAAGATGGAAGTCAGGAAAAAAAATGCTTCCATGTTTTACATTGAGGATAGTTGTGAACCTATTACCCTGCAAATAAAACACAAAAAAAAAGGTCACTTATGGAAATTGGAACACTTACTATCTGTCATTTAGAACCCTATGAATATAAGTATTATACAAATGTAAAAGAGATAAAAAGCTACTTGTTTCCATATTTCTAAATTAATATCTAAATACATCTAAAGTCATTTCATTATTTGTTTAATAACAACTGTAACAAATACCACATGAAAATATATAGTGTAGTCAGCCTGTGAAAATGGATTTGTAATTCTAATGGGGAGTTAGATCCAGTGGGAGGATATGAGATAAGCTACGTAATGAAAGTAATGAGAAGATCCCCAAATTGAACAAAACAGGAACCATTGTCAGGCTATTTCAAATGTTTTCAACCTTTAGGTTTCATTCTAACCTTTCCCTGGAATAAGTAGAGTATCTCTCCCATCTTTCCTCCTCACTCTTCTACTTAAGGACAGAATCCTTAGGACCAGAAAGCCAAGCCAACTGTATCAGTCAGGGTTCTCAAGAGAAACAAAACTAATAGCAATAAGAATATGTGTGTGTGTGGGGGTGTACACACATATATACACACACATCTCATATATGTATGATTTATTTAAAGGAATTGACTCATGTAATTGTGGGGGCTGGCCTGGTAAGTTCAAAATCATTAGGGCAGATCAGCAAGCTGAAATCAGATAAAAATTCTTGCTGTCTTAAGTTTGAAATTTTTAGGGCAGGCCGTCAGGCTGGAAACTTGGGTAGGATTTCCATGCTAGACTCTTGCAGCATAATTCCTTCTTTTTCAGGAAAACTCAGTTTTTCCTTCTTCTTCTTTTTTTTTTTTTTTGAGACAGAGTCTTACTCTGTCACCCTGGGTAGAGTGCAGTGGCATCATCATAGCTTGCTGCAATCTCAAACTTCTGGGCTCAAATGATCCTCCTGCCTCAGCTTCCCAGAGTGCTAGGATTACAAGTGTGAGCCACTGTGCCCAGCCTCAGTTTTTGTTTTTAAGGACTTCAGTTGGTTGGATATAAGGCCCACACAAATTATTGAGGTTAATCTGCTTTACTTAAAGTCAATTGATTATAGATTTAACCACATATACAAAATACCTTCATAGCAATACCTAGATTAGTGTTTGATTAAATTACCCGGTGATATAGCCTAGCCAAATTAACACATGAAATTAATTATCACACCAACTTCAGTGAAGGAAGTTTATTGTTTATGATAATGATATACTAGCACCAGAATCAGAATAGCATAGCAGCAGGAACCAAGACAAGACTAGGGAGTCTCATTACACCTAGGTCTTTTTCAGATTCAACATGGTCTCTCAATGATACAGTGAATATTGATTGCTTTGTGCATTGCCTGGAATTTAGTAATTGCACAAAAATATGGATGAATATTTAGCTATTTTAAGTCCTGGGAAACCTTTGAAATATCTAGACAATAAAAAGCAGTTGGATATGTGGCTCTAAAGCTCCTACAAAAATGTTAATTAAATCATACCAGCTTCCTCCATGATTTGGACAGCAAAATATGAAATATGGAAAGGATGACTTTGTTATAATGAGGGAATAATGGAACACACCTGCATGTAGAAGCCATGATAACATTATTTTGTGAGAGATATAGAGAGGCATGTATAAGAAAAGGATAGGTTTGGGGAGCTATTAGGAAGACTTTATAATCCTAATCCCTCCATTCCTTCCAACTCTTGTATGCATTAGATCAATGACTATGGACTAACCTTCCTCAAGACTGTCTCTTTATTCCCTCTGCCACTACTGGAATAATTCTTCTACAACAAAAGGGTACCCATGTCACCCCCAGTTAAAAAATCTACCCAGGACTATCTATAATTCTCTTCCAAACTTCATACCATGTGACGTCTATGGCTGTCAGACCCCTACCTACTCCCTCAGTTTAATTTCCAGCCAATTCCCTCACCTTTTTCATTCTGTTCTTAATACACACTGAACTCACTTCTTTTTCTGCAAATCTGCCTTGCCCCTTGCCTCTGGTCCTTTGAACATCCTTGTATTTCTTTCCAATGCCCCACTTAAGTTAAACTGCTGAAAGGCAGAAACCATCCCTACTCCTCTTTGTATTTCTGGTGCCTAGCACAGCGCGAAGCACATATAGGTACATAATAATATCCTCCCTCCCCTTCAGATGCCAAATTCTTTAAGCATAGAGAATCACACCTATTTCATCTTTATGCCTCTCACAGTATCATTACCAAAATACCTTACACTTACTTTCCTCAATAAATTCTTGGTGAATTCAGTGGAAGCAATGATATAACTATAAACCCCTATAATCATTTGAAATAGGAAAATTATATTCCAAGTGTTACAAAATGGATATAAATGAACCATATGTGTTGATTATATATGAGGACTGAATATGCTATAAAGTGCACATATGGTAGCAAGAACACAACTTTACTGTATTACTAAATGTGAGTCATGTAAAACTAATATGCTAGCAATAAATGTTAATTAAACATTCAATTAACAATTTGCTTGTCCCTTTTGAAACTTACAGTGGTTTGAAGGGGATTGTTTGGGTCTCATAAAAGAACTTTCCTGGTAAATTTAAATAGATATTATTTTCTCTCCATTTAATTTCTTTAAAGAGGCAAAAAAAAAAAAAATTCTATTGACCTCAATGTTTGGCTCTTTAACTTCAAGAAGAGGCTTTGCCTAGTATTTAGAGGAGTCCCCAACAATAACACAATCTCCAGTGCTATCTTTCAGAGGGTTTTGGATCTTCTGTCCTTCAGCCACAATTCTGGGTGTGTTCTATATCCTCTAATGTGGGTACACACACACACATGCACATATGTACACACATACACACAACTCCAAAGTTGCTGTGCAACTTCTGTTCTGGTATGGTTTCATGTCCACTTTCTTAATAATTTCAGGGACATATCTTGGGATACTGAAGCTATCTGGACCACTCAACAGTTCCTCTGCCTTCCACAGTGACTTTGTGTAGAACAAGTCTGTAGACTTGGAGAGCTCAGGAATCATGCCTGTCTTGTTCACTGTTCTCTCTTGTGCTTAGCACTAAATACGGTGCTAGTAGGTACTAAGTAGACATTTGTTCACTGAGAAAAAGGAGTATGGATTTATAGGGTAAAGAATGTACATAATTCCTGTTAACAATAGTAGCTCTCAAAAACACTTTGAAGAATAAAGGATATAGTAGTTAGTTTCTCTCTCTCTCTCTGTCTCTCTCTCTCTCTCTCACACACACACACACACACAATGTTGCACTAATCCTGCAGTAATGAGGGACCATCCATAGGAAGGAAGTGAGATCCAAATAACTTTCACGGGCAATAGAATCCCGGTACCAGACTTTAGCTGGAGTGACAGTGAATAGGAAAGAAAAGCCATATAATGACAGATACTTTATGACATCAATTGTAAGGTACATCTTTTCCCATAGCTTAACATACCTAAAATAAGAATTTATTTTAAAATTAATAACAAAATTCATTGAAGAAATCAATGAGAAGTTCTGAAGGAACGAAAGATTGTTCCATATTAGCTGAATACAGCAAGGAACAAAGCTTCTGAAGAACTGCTTCAAAGCCATTATGTAGGGATATAATTTCATAGATTATTAGAAGGAACAGAGACCATCTGACAACAGGCAACAAAAATACTGAGAATGGCAAGCAAAGTTTCAAGTACTCTAACGTGTTTTCCTCAAAGAAGATGTTTGCCTTGAGCAATAAAAAAAGGAGCCCGATAGTTTTTCTTGAGAAAGACATCAGTGGTTATTTCTCAGTAACACCTTTAACTCAAAGACAGGTAAAATTTTCCAGGTGGGGTGAATAAGGCTTAGGGAAAATGTTACAAGAACAAGGGATTCCAGATATTTTCTCAAAATGTGATTTTTCACATCTTCCTGTCATTCTCAACCAGGTGGCAGTTATGACACAGATGTCATTGCCTGCACATAAGCATATTTGGTCATAGTTGTTCATATTGTCATTGTAATTGGGTTGTTTGTACTGCAGGTATTACATTTAATTGTCTTTTAAAATGTCTTCAAAAATTACAGTATGACTCTGCACTGACATCGAAAGTTATTGTGTGTTCAGAAAGAAACAGAAACCATTGTCAGGACATATATTTAGTTGTCCAGAAGCAAATATTCATCCTAAAAGGAATCAATGAATTTTTTTTTTATTCTCTTGGAAAGAAAACCAAAGTGATTTGTTGGTGTTAAGGAAGAAAGACTCCACAGGGAGATAAAGATGTGTTATCTTTTGCTTCTATTGACTACCACATGGCAAGCAAGAAAGTGCCAGCAAGAAATTTTGCAGAAGAAGGTGTCAGCAGCTTGTGAGCAAATCCCAGAGACTATAGTGGAGCACTTTTAAAAGAAATGCCACATCACTAATGCTCTTGATGGCACAGAGGACCATGTTTTGTAATAAAACACAGGTAAGTATCAACAACTCTGGGTTTGAAAGGGATGCAGAAAAGTTGCACTCTAAATGTGAAATTGTTTAGGAATATATTAAACAACTTATTTCACCAATTAAAAAATATACACAACGAGATATCACCTAACTCCAGTAAGATTGGCCTTTATCAAAAAATCCCAAAGCAACAAATGCTGGCGAGGATGTGGAGAGACAGGAACACTCTTACACTGCCAGTGGGACTGCAAATTAGTGCAACCTCTGTGGAAAAGAATTTGGAGATACTTCAAAGAGCTACAAGTAGAACTACCATTTGATCCAGCAATACCACTATTAGGCATCTACCCAAAGGAACGAAAGTCATTCTATAATAAAGACATCTGCACTTGAATGTTATGGCAGCACAATTCACTATTGCAAGAATGTGGAAAAAACCCAAGTGCCTGTCAATCCATGAGTAGATTAATAAAATACGGTATATGTATACAATGGAATCCTACTCAATTATAAAAAACGATGGTGATCTAGCACCTCTTATATTTTCCTGGTTAGAGCTTGACCCCATACTCCAAAGTGAGATATCACAAGAATGGAAGAATAGGCAACACATGTATTCACCATCAAACTGGCTCTGACTGATCAACACTAAGGTGCTCACATAGTAGTAATATTCTTTGGGGGTAGGGGGGTTGGAGGTGGGTAAACTCACAACTAATGGACACAGTGAGCATTGTTGTGGGGGAAGGGGCATGTCTCAAATCTTGGTTGGGATGTGGCAAAGTCATAACATGTAACAAAATGTTTGTACCCCCATAATTTCATTAAATAAAAAAAATTATAAAAAAGTATACACAAATATGATGAAAGGTAAATAATCTACAACGAAAAGTCTTTAAAAATGTATTCTAATAAGTATAAGATAAAAATTCTAAGAGATAAAGTACTGTGTCACAGTTTTATGGGCAGCATTTTTTTTCTTTCTTTGTGGGTCACAATGGCGTTTTACATGAATAGCCCTTAGATTCTATTTTATATTAATGCTAGCTGGATTCTGAAGTATCTGGAAAATCTTGGTGGGGGAGATAAATGTGCTTCAAAAATACAGAATCTAACCTTCGTGGTATGAATTAGAAAAGACTAAAAGATATGAAAAGAAATGTCCCATGCAACCTAAAAACAAGAAGACCATTGTCATTAATATGGTTAAATAAACTCTACAAATGTTCGTCCCCAGAGCACTTTCAAGATAGGAGTTTAGTCTTAGAGGTGATTACCTCCAAAAGTATCATTACTAAAAAACAGCCTATTTTAGAGTCCATCCTCCTTTAGTGGAGCTCTGGAGGAGACACATGAGGCAAAGAGAGAAGCCGGTACATAGCTAGGAAGCTAGATAATCTAAATCAGCCCTGTTGCCTCTTAGACTGGTAGAAGTTGCAGCCATATTAAGATCCTTTTCACATTATGAAAGCATGTGTTGTTGTTCTGTCCTAGCACTTAGCCCAGGGATGGTACTGGATTTACCTGAGAGCAGACTTCACCTGATCCCGGCAGTAGTACATGGCTAGGTGAACCATTCATTTTAAAGTGATAGAACATGCCTATTACAGTGGTTTTAAACCCTTTCCAATACCAAGAGCAGCATTTCACTGTGCTATAAAATTAACTTAGACTGACTTTCATGACTCTACATTTTTCATTTCCTCCTGGGTTGCCACACCCTCTGGGAATCAGTCTAGCTCTAAATGACTTAGGCAATGAGGCTTCCATTTCTTCCCCTGGGAAACTAATGTACAGTCTAATAGACTGTTAGGAAATTGTTTCTGATATTCAGCCTACATTTTCTTTTCCTTAATTGCATCCCATTACAATATTCTAAACAATTTTTCTTTCTTCTTTATACCCTACAGATTCTTGTCTAGGGCCATTTCAATTTGGCCAAGCTTTGCAAAATGAATTATTTTTGTCTTTGTTTCTACTGGAAGTCAAACTTCCTTGTTTCTAGTTTACTTACTTGATATTCTGGAAATTTCCTTGCTGCTGGCTGTTACTAAAATAGTCAAAAGACTACCATTTACTAAGGATGGTCTGACCAGACAAGCATAGGAAACAGTATTGTCTTCTTATTTTAAATGCAAAAATTCAGTTAATATCATGCTGGCTGTGTATTACCATTTCAATTTATTTTTAGCCAGAGAGCCCCCTATCTAGATTATCTTTTCCACCTGGGTTTTTAAAATTGATATTCTTCAAATTATCTTCCCCTAAATTATATTTCGATTTCTCTTATACATTTTTATCTTGTGTTATGTTATTGGTTTATGTCTCTGCATGCCTTTTCATAGATCACATTTTATCAATAAACATTAACTACATAGTCAACTTGGCTTAATTTTATAAAATAAACAGTTTGCAAAGAACAAAAAATACACTCTAAAACAAACATTACAAATATCATTGATCTCACAGCTGCTTATTGCTAAGTGCTTTCTTCCTTTTTTTGTAATAAATATATCAAATATTTAAATAATACTCTTTAATATCTATAATCATTTCCCTATCTATTCTCTTACTTAATCCTGATTTTAATTCTGTTATTGCTTTCCATGATTGCTTTGAGCCCCAGAGTCAGTGAGAGGCCATGCGCATGTCTCTCTCTCTCTCTCTCTCTCTCTCTCACACAGACACGCACACACACACTCCTGACAGCAAATAAAGTGTTCTTTTCACTACATCTTACCTTCTTATGAGAAATTAAACATCATTTATGGGAGTCTAAATTTGAATTCTGGGCCCTATAGATAATGGAATATAGTACAGTATTCCTAGATTTTAGTCAACCTCTAACATTGAAATAGGAAGGGAAAAAAAAAAAAAAAAAGCTAATGAAAGAGACTCATCCACTGCAGGGAGAAAAAAACAAGGAAAGGTTTGTTTATGTGTTGATGGAACCACAGTTTCTCCAGAATCTTAAAAAATATGCCGCCTACTAACAATATTGTAAGGTGCACAGATGAATGTGTATTGGTAACTGAAGGGCAATAATCTGACTTAAGTCTGTGAAAACTGCCATATAATGAGTACTTTTCTCTTGAATATATAACTTTTCTTGAAATCTTGACTGCAGCATTCACAGAACAAGGATTCTCACCTCCCTTTCCCATTCTCTTTGGTTAAGTTTCTTGCCCATCAGTAAGAAAGAATACCAGAGGCAAGACCCTAGGGGCCAGGTTTCCGAGAATGGTCTGAGGGTGTTAAGCAACATCTCGTAGCCTGAAAAAGTATCAGGACCCTTTACAAAATGACTATCATTCTGCTTTCATTTGTTCTACTTTTCTTGGAGGGCAGTACAGTAAATAGGGAAAAATCCTCATAACAGATACATTCAGTTCTGAAAAAGCATACGCATCTTTCCCCTCTTTCTGTTTCCACAGATGCTATTATGATAAAGCTTGGTGGTGATTGACTGTCTCATTCCTGTTCGGAGATCTACGAAGACTTTGTGAAAAACAAAAGTTATCCTATTACGTTTTTTGATGTGTGGCATTTTAAGTTGTATGGATGTACACTGCAAATTCTGACCTTGTGTGTGAGAATGGATAAATATAGTGCATAATGGAGGCACTTAACTTACACAAACTCAACTCAGAGAGAAGAGAGAATGAGAAAGGAAAAAGAATAGCATTGCTAACACATCTGCTGGGCACAGAGTAATCAGGATATAGAGACCTGAATATACCTTTCTTTGAGTTTATGTCACCAACCTAATGCCTCTCAGAGCATCCACACCTCTCTGTGCCAAGTGTTATAATAAAGTTTCACACCTCTTGACCCTACCTGTCCAATCAACCATGGTTCCATTTGCAGCAAAATTCCTCGAGTGGCTTATATGCATAATTTTCAATTCCTTTACTCACATTCTGTTTTCTAATATTTTACTTTAAAATAATTTCAGACTTACTTCCAGAAAAGATGTAAGAATAGTAAAAAGATATCTTGTGTATCCTTCAGCCAGATTCTCAAATTATTCCCTATTATTGTTTAATTTATTGTTTCTCTCTTTCAAATATATACATTTTATGTATTTTCATAATTATTTGAGAGGTTCCTTAACACTTAAATATTTCAATATGTATCTCCTAAAACCAGAATTAATCTCTTACATAGCCACAGTCCAACTAGCAAAATAAGAAAATAAATATTGATATAATATTATTATATAATTGATTGGCATTATTCCTATTTTGCTTCAAAAGTATCCTTTAGAGCAAATACCATGACAACTACTGCTAATAATAATACAATTCTGGTAAAGAATCCAATTCTAATAGGATTTTCTTTTTCTTTTCTTTTTTTTTTGTAATTTCACTTTCAATTGTTCATTGCTAGTATATAGAAAAATAATTGGTTTTTATATATTGATCTTATGTACTACAACCATTCTAAACTCACTTTTTAGTTCTAATAGGTTTTTGGTAGAGTCCATCACTTTTTACATATACAATCATTTCTTCTTTTAGTAAAAAGTTTTATTTCTTTCCAAATCAGATGTCTTTTATTTCTTTTTCTTGCCTGACTAGAACCTCCAATGCAATATTTAATAGAAGTGTTGGGACTGGACATCCTTCTCGTGTTCTATTTCTGAGGGAAAAAGCATTCAGTCTTTCACCATCAAATATAATGCCAGCCGTAACTTTTCTGTAGATGCCCTTTTTCAGGATGTGGGACTCCCTTTCTGTGTTGGGTTGACTAGTGGCCCTCAAAAGATTTGCCCACATTCAAATCCCTGGCACCTGTGAATGTTACCTTCTTTGGAAAAAAAGATCATTACAGAAGTAACTGGATTAAGGATCTTGAGATGAGTGCATCATGGATTATCCAGGTGGGCCTTAAATTCAAGGACAAGTGTCTTTATGAAACAGAAAAGGAGAAGACACAAACACACAGAGGAAAAGCTGACATGAAGAGAGAGGCAGAGATTGCAGTGATTTGGTCACAAGCCAGGAACACTAAGGAATTTCAAGAGTCACCAAAAACTGGAAGTCAGGGAAGGATTTTCCCTAGAACCTATGAGGCCCTGCTGGCACCTTGATTTGGTACTTTTAATCTCCAGAGTTTTGAAATAAATTTCTATTGTTCTAAGCCACTCAGTTTGTGGTGATTCATTACCGTAGCCATAGGAAACTCATATACCTTCTATATGTATTTTGCTGGATGTTGAATTTATTGTCTTTTTAAAAAGATTGTCAATGTGGTGAATTGCATTAACTGATTTTCAAATGTTAAACCAACTTTTTATGCCTGGAATAAAGCCCATTTGGTTCTGTATTGTTGAATTCAATTTGACAAAATTTGTTCAATGTTTTTGCATCTACGTTTATAAGGGATATTGGTCTGTAGTTTTCTTGTATGGTCTTTGATTTTGGAATCAAGGTAATGCTAGTTTCATAGAATGAGTTTGAAGTACTCACTCCTTTTAAATATCTCGAGGAGTATATGTAGATTTGGTATTATTTCTTCCCTAAATATTTGATAGAATTCACTAATGAAGGCATCTGGGCTTTGCATTTTCTCTGTAGGAAGGTTTTTAACTAAAAATTTAAATTTAAAAGGAGATACAGAGCTTATTCATGTTAGTTATTTCTTCTTGAATGAGCTTTGATAGTTTTTCCTTCAAGGAATTTGTCCATTTTTTCCAAAATGTTTAATCTATGACCATAAAGTTTTCCATGATACCTTTTTATTATCCCTTTAATATATGTAGAATCTACAGTAATGTATCTTCTCTCATTCCTGTTAATTTGTAACTACCTCCTTTTTTTCTTGAAAAGTCTGGCCAAAAGTTTACTAGTTTTTTTGTAATATTATCAAAGAAACAGCTATTGGTTTCATTGACTTTCTCTGTCATTCTGTTTTCTATTTTATTAATTTCCAGACTCCAATCTCTATCATTTCCTTTCTTCTGCATATTTCAGGTATAATTTGCTCTTATTTTCTAATTTATTTATGTAGAAGCTGAGGTCATTGACTTGAGACTTTTTTCCTTTTCAAATAGAGGTATTTGGTGCTAAAAATTATGCAAAAATTTTAATAGATTATATTTTCATTCAAACTAAATAGTTCAAAATCCTTTGTAAATTTTCATTTTGATTTCTTCTTTGGCCCATGGATTATTTAGAATGCACTATGTCATTTCCAAATATTTGGGGGAATTTCCCAGAGATCTTTCTGTTATATATTTCTAATTAATTTGCATTGCACTTAAAGAATTTATTATGTATGACTTGAATTATTTTTAAATGTTTTGAGACTTGTTATATGGCCCAGAATACAGTCTATCTTTGCAAATGTTCTGTGTGCACTTGGAAAGAATTTTTATTCTGCTTTTGTTGAGTGGAACAGTCTATAGATGTCAATTAAATCAAGTTCGTTAATAATGTAGTTCAAATCTTCTATAGCCTTAATGATTTCATGTCTACTTGTTCTATCAATTTCTAGAAGGTTTGGTGTTGAAATCTCTGACTAATATTGTGAATGTGTATAGTCTCCTTTTCAATTTTATCAGTTTTTTCTTCTTGTACTTTGAAATTCTAATATTAGGTGCATGAACATTTAGAATTTATATTGATAACAAGCTGATATAAAGTTCAGTTACTATAATTCTTTTATAAAATCAATTATTTTGTTTTAACTTTTCATTTTGAAAATTTTCAAGCATACACAAAAGCAGAGAGAAAATTAGCACTATTAGTACCCATCTCAGCTTCCACAACTGTTAATGTTTGTCATATTTATTTCAGTACTTCAAACACCCACGCCCTTTTTTGGCTTGAGTATTTTAAGGCAAATTCCAAACATCATGTCATTTCACACCAAGATGCTGAGGTATACTTTACAGTGAAGAATATGTTCCTATAACTGCAATGCTATTGTCACACAGAATTCCCTAACAGAAATTCCATAATATGACCTAAATTCCAATTCATATTTGGATTCTTCCAATTGTTAAAAAAGTGCATATAAACAAAAATCCCAAAGGTTATATATAATGAAATTGAAAAATAAAAAAATAAAAATTAAAAATATATGTATGTGAACATTATATTTCATATAGAATGAAAATAAAAAATGAAAAAAAATACAAAAAACCCAACATTCTTTCATAAAGTATGTTTGTTTTTTCTTTTTTTTGGCTTGTGAGGATCAGGATCCAAACTAAGCCTTCCCAATGTATTTTGTTGATTGTCTTTTAAGTAAAGTGGTCTACTTAAATGTGTCTGAAAGTAAAGGGAGGTTTAATAATAATTACATCAGGATAACTAAAGTAAACTATGACTGTCCCAACCAACTGGAAAATATGCTTACCCTACACTTGAGTATTTTTTAAATTATTTTTAATCTACCCTCACCTGTTTTTAATGACATTGGAGAAATTGGGTCAGTTTTTCCTGTAAAATATCCCCATTCTGGATCTGGCTGATTGCTTTCTGTTCATATGATTTACCTTGTTTCTCTACCTTGTGTATTTCCAATAGATTATAAATTAGATCTAAATATTTTATTAGATTCAAATTCTGTGTGGGTGTGTCGGGGGGGGTATATGTGAGAAGAATACTTCATAGGTGGTGCTGTGTTCTTCATGTTGCATCAAATAAGAAAGCACATGATGTCTAAGCACCTCACTCTCAGTGATAATAAAATTGATCAATGGTGATAGTTTGATCTTTTCATTGAAAAGTTCCCATTAATTTTCACCTAATTGCCTTACTATCTGTTAATGACCATTGTCTGAGTCATTTATTTCATCAGAGATCACAAAATTGTTATTTTTCTAATTTTATTATTCCTGCTGCATAAATTAGCTGGAGAGTGTAAGCATTGAAAAATGTGTCTCCTAAGGCTATTTAATTACCCTGAAATACAGGTTATACGGTAAAGGTAGGATAAATACTTACTTCTTTTTTTATAATGGACAATTTTCAGGATAATAAATGGGTGCTCTGGCAGCTTCCAATGAGTTACATGAGTTACAATGGTTTTTTTCTTTTGCTTTACTATTATTATGAATTGTGACTTTTTAAATATATTCAATATATTTTAAATAGCTTGCAGACATTACTCATTTTGATATATATCTCTGGCCATCTTTTTTATTTTTTAAAATTTATTAATCATGTGTTTATGTTTGTCTGTTGTTATAGTAATAAAATTGAATGTTACTTTGTTAGCCAATCTAAAATTCTGTTCTTAATAAGTGACTTAATCAGTTTGTGCTTATTGATATGACCAATATATTTAGCCTATCTTCTATATTTATAACTTTCTCTTGAAACATTTTTATCTTATTTTGCTGTTGGTGTTATTATTGTTCATTAAATTTACGTTCCTCTATTCTATACTCTAATTCCTGTACTACACTGTTTTTGCATACAACTATTTGTTCTTATATTTTTTCTATTGTATTTTTAAAATTTGTTTAATTCTTTTTTAACTAACAGGTTATACTATAGAATTTCTCCTATTTTTAAAGTCCATTTCTAAAATGCCTTTCTTTTCTAGTTCATTACTAATTCCTGTCTACTCTATTTTCAGATTCTACTATTGACTAGTTACCTCACTTCAGAGCTGTTCTATTACAGATTTATGCTTTTCTTGTAAAACTTTGGTCATTTTTCTTAATTTTCTAGACTAAAAATCAGACAGTATTGTTTTCATCTTCTTTGTGGCTACATTTTTTGGGTGTGTTCTCATTATCTGTTGGAGCATTATTTGGTTTATTTCTATGTTGTCTTGCAATTTATTTATGCGGGTTTTGATTATAAAAAAAATAATTTTTTTCTGGTGTTTAAATAAAGTTTTTTTTTTTTTTTTAACTATTAGGAGAATGTTCCCACATAACGAACAGAGAAAAGTCAGAGTAGCTTTCACAAACTCATGACTCAAAAGCTCTTTCCTCTGTTGTTACCCTAAAGTATTCAGAAATATAGCTTCTTTTTGTTCCCATTTCTGTCGTTGGAAGCTAAGAAAGTTGATTCAGAAAGTTGTCCTGCCTTACTTCTGAGACATTCGAAGCTTTATGGTTTTCCACAGTGGTGCTCTCACCCAGAAAAAATGTACTTTATGTTATGGTATATTCTGCGGCCTTTCTCTGCTGGTCCTTTCCCCAGTGTTCCAGTTTGCTCAATTTAGATTCTGTTTTCAATAATCTTCAGTTTCTTCTCTATCCTTCTAAAAGGGAGCATTCTAAATAAAAATATAAAGATTTTTGAGGGCTTAGGCTGCCTCCCACTGCATGAGATTCTAAGAAAGTGCCGTGTGATTTCTTAGAGCTTTCCTCTCTTGTCTGCAATTCAGAGCCTGTGTGAAATTTTGTTTCATTAGTTCCTCCTTATTTGCCTAGCTTCCATTGCTGAATGTTGGCTACATTCCCCCTGTAGTCTGAGGTGTGTGGGGATTCTGGTCATGCCATTTAGTTCATGAACTTTCACTTTCGCTAACCTAGTTAATTTGACCAGATTTAGTAAAAGGATTGATTTTTTTAACTGTCACTATTGTCACATTCTTCAAAAAGAAAAGCATGATGTCCCAGAATTTGACGATGAGGTCAGGAAAAATTAACTCTGAAAGCGAAAATTCATAAAAGTAAATGCATAATATGAAAGATTAGTTGTTTAATTCAATCAAAGTAATTTGTTAATGCCTTTTGAGGGGTGTGTGTGTCTGTGTGTGTGTTTGTATGTGTGGCAGCTTCTATCAGGCCTGGTATTTGTTTTTTCTATTCATTAAATACACCCCCTCTTCAAACAACAATGGCTCATATTTCTGAAGTTGCTAGCTTGATTGAAGAGCGTTGTCTGCAATCATGAAACAGGATAAAGATCATTGCCCTGACCCTTGACCTCATTAGCCAAAAAAAATTGGACTAATTAACAAAGCTGAATAAAGAACAGCTTTAGAACACAGTGTTAATGAGGCCATGGTCACAATTTTTACACAGGACCACGGATTTCCTTTTATCCTATGGCCACAAAATGTTTCTCAACACTCGTAATGACCATAAAGAAGCCTGGGTAATGAACAGAAACAGACAACAGCAAATCTATCACTACTACTGAAAGCATGCCCAGTTATTGGTGAAGAACGTGATCTTCATCTATAAGAAACAATGCAAACTCAAAGAATACTAGCAGATAAGGTGGAGTCAGCTCCAAAAAGATTCACTCTGAGAAAGAATTACATACAAACAGTCTCTAAGTCAGCCCAAGCACGATTCCTCCTGTACCTTGTTTCTCAAAGCATCATGCACCAATCAGCAGCATTGACTTCACTTGGAGTTGGCTAGAAATGCAGAATCTCAGATCCCATTCCAGACCTAGTGAACCAGAATCTGAATTTAACAAAATTTCATAGTTGATTTGTATGCATATTAAAGCTTGAGAAGCACTGGGCTAGACTCAAAAATTTGTAACATCAACTCTTACATCTATCATATAATTTCTGGAACTGTTAAATTGTTATTAATAAGAGAAAATAAATATCTTCCTGTAACAACACAGTCAACATTCTTCACTTGATAAGGATGTGAATAACATCTCATTAAAAAATAATAAAATTAAAAACAGATGCCTGTTTTTAAAATTCATTATCCTGTTTCTACTAGCCCTATTTTCTCTTGCACTATGTACATGTGTTCCAATTATTATCTATGCATCTATCTATCTTTAGCTGTTTATTGAAGTCAAAGAATTTTTTTCATCTCAATTCTATTTTCTCCTAATACCACAATACATAAGAAAACAATTGTCAAATTGCTTAATTTAATCCATTACATAATTCTTTTAAGTATCTAGATAGAATGGAGCCATTCCACTGATAACTATATTTTACTTAATATGCATAGTTATCTAGTGAGTCCACCTGTGTGAACTCCCTTTATTGGAGAGGCTTCAATCACTTCCTTTTTTATTCATTTGTACTAGTTTTCTTATTAAAGATTATTTTAAGATGGCAATAGTGTATCTCAAATATTTTATTTCCTATTCAAAAGGAATATCTATTGCACCTTCAGAAACTATTTCCCAGTATACATACTGTTATTTCCCAGTATACGTACTGTTATTTCCCAGTATATTTGTAGAAAAAACCCCATCTCCTCATAAAGTAATATTAACACCTTGTTTCCTTGGTACAGCAATGATATGATGTCTGAAAATCGACTCTCATTTTTCATCAGATTAGGTGATGATGCAGAGAGGAGAGCTTCGTTTTAACACTCTTCTATGTGTTAGTTCACACTATCACAACACGCTCTCAAAATATCATTGAAGTCTTCTCCCATATCACTTGTTAATAGGCATATTTAGCCTATGACTCACCCCACAACAAAACAATATTCGTCAATGCTGTCATTTAGCCTAGACCTCTGCCTAGAGCTCACTCCTATTTTATTGTTTTAGTATTTTTATATTTCTACATATAACAATCAGTTATATGCTCTTTTGTATCCTGTTCTCTCTCTCTCTCTTTCCCCTGTCTCTCTCAATTTGTTTTTGGTTTTTGTTTGCTTTGTTTTGGATAAGTATTTGTACTACAGAGACTTGATCATTGGGTAGTAATTAAGTAGCTGAAAAGGTGGAAAAAGGGCATTTCAGGAAAAGGGTTACTAATGATCTTATTGTGAAATCTTTTGGTCAATTTTCAGTTCTCATTTTAATCACTCTATCAGCAGCATTTGACAAATCTTACAATTTCCCTCTTCCTGAAACATGTTCTTTCCTTGGCTTTTACGACACTCTGTTTTGGGAGTCTTCCTTCCTCACTTGTTGCTTCTTCAGGGACCATAACAAATTTCTCCTCATCTCCCTTCCCTTGAAATTTTGGGGTGCCCTTAGGACTTAGTTCTCTGGACTGTTCACTTCTCTATAAGCATTTATTCTTTAGGTGATCTCATCTAGCTGCATGCTTTAAATACTATCCACATGCAGAAGACTCTCGATATTGTATTTCAGACCTCATTATTCCTCCAACTCTAAGCTCATCATATTCAATTACCAATTCAACCACTCTACTTTTATGTCTGACAGTTATCTCAAAATTAATACATCCAAAACCAAACTCTTTTTTTTTTTTGACCCTAAGCACACACACACACACCTGCTCCTGTCTCAGTGTTTCCTATCTCAGTAAGTGTTAAGTCTATGCTTCCAAAAATCTTGGCGACATCTTGACTCCTCTGGTTCATAATCCAATCCATTAACAAATCCTGTAGACTTACCTTTGAAATATATCTTTCTTAGAAGTGAAGAAACCTCATCACTTCCCCGACTTAACAGCTACCACTCCTGTTGAAGCTACCATCATTTCCTACCAGGTCTATTGCAAGAGCTTTCTAAATGTTCTCTCTTCTTCTAGCATGACTTCCTAAGTTCTAGTCTCAACACATCAGAGTTTTCCTTTTACAGCACAAGTCAGATCTTGTCGTTCCTCTTTCCTATCTCACATAGAGTAAATCCAAAGTTCTTATGATGGTCTAAAAGTCTTTCTCAAATAAAATCTTACTATCCTAACAATTTCATACCTTATTACTATCTGCCTCCCACAATCCCAACCAGCCCATGGCCTCCTTGCTGTTACTCGGACATGCCAGTCATTCTTCAGCCTCCGTACCTACACATCTGCCCAAATGCTCTTGGCTTCCTCCCTCATTATATTCAGGTCTCTGTTCAAATAGCATCTTTTTAGAGAGAACTACTTTGACCAATCCCTCTCCCTTACAATCCCTGTGCATCCTCTTACCCTGATTTGTTTTGATTCATAGCCCTTATCATGGATATATTGTGTCTCTATTTCTTTATCGTCCATCTTCTCAACAGAATACAAGGACAGAGGCTTCATATGTTTTGTTCAATTCTGTATCCCTGGAGCCTAGAACAATCTTAGAATTGTAGGCGCTCAACAAATATATGTATTGGATAAAAACCTGAATAGGCAAATGTAGAAAGTATGTGCAAAGGCTCTATGTAAGGGTCATTCATAGATTATGAGGTATGTGAATAGTGTACAAAGCTGGCTGTGACTAGTGGTACAAAGCTGGTATGTGTTCATGGAGCTTCGCTGAAAATTGAATTTAGTAATGTTGGAATTGTGTTTTTAAAATTCATAAACGATGGGTTTATAAATGGGTTAAAACAACTTTAGAAACCATTGATTATACAAACTTCCGTTACGTCTGTACTTTGTGCCAAGCACTAATATAAGCACTATCACTACAAACAGGGAAACTGATATCACCTGACAACAAATTTGGGAGGACTGTAAATTGAGGGCTATCTAGCATAATGTAAAGAGTTTATATTTGGCTTCACTATATAATCCTTCTCCTAGCCTGGTTAAATCCCACTCTGGCTTATCCCCACAGACAATGAGAGATGAGTAACCCCAGTGTGGTATAAAGATCAAAGCTGGAGGCAAGGCTAGAGTTTTCTGCAAAGAATTGCTACTTTCTGGCTTAAGAAAAATCCCTACAACGTTTTTAAAGTAAAAGATAGTACTCTGAGAACACTAGCTATCAGTATTATTTGTTTAACAGTACAATAGCCCCATACTACCATCTTTTTATGTATCTGTGCCATTTTCCATTGGAGGGCAGGCATCAAGCATGGTAACTAAATAACCTAGCATCCACTATATACTTGTTTGATTGAATTAAGGATTTGGCAAAATAAGGCAACATGCTAATAGAGATATAAACAACATCCTGGATTAATCATCATCAGACATAAAACTTTATCCTATTCTTTGGAATCTCTCATGATCTTCTTTCCCCCTTGGGAATAAAAATCTTTATAGACTTGAAAAGCCATGAGAAGACTGAACTGGAATTCTTAAATTTTTTTCAATCTAAGTATTTTTTTTTCAATCTAAGTATTAAAATAAACCAAGAACATGTATCTGTCAAAGTGACAGATGGGATATGGACCTCAAATAATATTGTGTTCTTATATATTTTTTTCTAACAACATCCTCCCACTTCATATTTTCAGTAAACCAAAGTCTGGGATGCAAAGTAGCTCATTCACATTTTAATTTGGGCAAAGAGAATATGAACTTAATCTAAAACTTCCCATATAGTTGTGTTATGAATTTATAACAGCAGTTCCATAATTTATAGGTTGATGGGATATATTTCCAAAACAACCTGGTATGACTAATGAAACAGTGTGTCACAGTTCAGCAACTGAATAGGTAATGTAGCTAGAGGGCCTGATTTCTAAATCACTGAACTCATGATGAGTAGATAGGAGAGCCTGCATCCCTCTGCGATAAAAATAAAGAGGAAGGAACATGTGACATGAGCCACAATGGCATTAAGGTTGAATAGCATGCACAATTTAAGCTTGGAAAAGGATACAAGAAACCATTTCTAAATTTTCTTATGTGGCAAATATTAATATTAGCCAGGACAGCTTTCTCATTGCACATAAAAATGATGATGCAATGATGATGATGATGATAATAATGTCTGTCATTGATTGTTTTCTGCATGCCAGGCACTATTAAAAGCATTAACATAATTATATTATGATATTCAAAAACCAAAAGCAAGATATTACTAGCTCCTAGCTCTATTTAGACATGAAGAAACTTCCTGCTCTTTATTCAACTGACCTTCTGCTTCAAAGTTCCTTTTCCACTCACGTATACTCTTACATTTTTATTTTTGGCCTTACTCTTATAATTTGATCTATCACTTTTTCTAAACTTACAAAATTTTCTGAATTCCAGCTCTGATTCTTACTTTTCCTCTTCCCTCCTAGCAATCTTCATTGCCTTTCAAACCCTATTACAACAATAAATATATTATCCTTTAAGACTCACCATTAACTTAATCTGGCAACAGAGAATTCTTCAAATTCCCAACTTGAAGAAACATAATTTATCAATTTAAAATGAGAATATGTATAAATTAAGGAGCCTTTTCCAGATAAGACTCATATCATAATACATAAAATGCAACATATGTTCTCTGCCCTCAAAGCTAGCCCTGGTCCTCAGGCCAGAATCCATGTAAAGAAATACACAGACCTACCAAGGAAATACCGGAGAGCAAGGAAGAGATAAATAAAATTTATAATTTAGCTGTGGTACCATTTAGGTCATATGTAGGAAAGATTACTTAATATATAAGGATAAAATCTGTCACTAGATGAATCAAACAATTTAACCCCTTTCCAGAAAAGTTCTAGAATGCCTTCTACCAAGAATAGCATTTTAGTAATGTTTCAAACTCCCTACACTTGTGTTGGTCAGCACCTGAGGATGCTAGTGAGAGAAACTGCATACCAGATTCCCTGAACGTATCCTCTAGAATCCTATGCTATAGTTGCGCGGATAAAACTAGCTATTTAATCAATCAGAGAGTGTTTCTTTAAAAATATCTCCTCTCATTTACAAAGAGAAAGTCATTGTTCATTGCAGAAATAATCTAAAAAATCCCTTTTCCTAGAGTGTTGACCTTGGATTAATAGGAAAATATGCACTGTTATATAAAGGAGCAAATCTTAAAAGAGTTTTTTTTTATTAATAATTATTTCAATTAAAATACTTTGCCCTAAACCTCCAAATGCAAGTTTCTCATGGTCAAGTCAACAGAAATAGAAGTTCAGAAAGCAGGCACTATATCCAGAGGGGAAAAAATTCTAAGGATGTATAAATCACAAGATGCTCATAACAGGAAAAGGATTAAAATAGGGGTATTGAGCTAAAAAATAGACATAGCAGATGTCTGTTTTCCATAACCAATTAACAATTTTATAAGCTAGCAGAGAGGTTAAAAGATTCCCAGTAATAGGTTGTTTATAATAAATTCAGCCTTAAAGGATAAAAGAGACAAGGAAAAGAAAAAAAAAAATTTTTGAGAGGGTCTCACTATGTTGCCTGGGCCAGAGTACAGTGGCATAATGGTAGCTCACTGCAGCCTCAAACTCTTGGGCAAAAGAGATCCTCCTGCCTCAGCCTCCTGAGTAGCTGAAACTATAGGTGTGCACCACCATGCCTGGATAATTTTTCTATTTTTTGTGGAGATGAAGTCTCACTATGTTGATCAGGCTGGTCTTGAACTCCTGGCCTCTAACAATCCTCCTGCCTCGACCTCTCAAAGTGCTGGGATTACAGGTGTGAGCCACCATGCGCGGCCAGGAAAATGAAACTTGAATAGTCTGTCTTTGAAATTTTACAGCCATGATTCAAAAGTTTATTATTGTAATGAGATTAAAATAAAACATGCTAGATTTATAGGACTGCAAAGATCCTTCTAGAGAAAATAATAACAGTAGTAAAATCACATGTGTCAGGCACTATACTTAACTCTTTCCATTCATCACCTCCAAACATAGGCTAAGGTAGTATTTTTATGTTCATTCCAGAGATAAGAAAACAGAGACTTACTGAGGTTAAGTAATTTGCCTTCAGTAACAGACCTGGCCAAGCTTTAAGCCTTTCTTGCTTGACTCCTGGGATTTGACTCATAAACATAGTTATTTTACCTCAAAATAGATCAAGACAAGTTTGATGGCAATGTACAAATATTTTAAAAGGGTACTTAGAATTCCCTCACCTACAATGTTCATACTGAACATTTCTAGCACTATAACGTATTTGGGTATTTGTTTAAATATATAGTATTTTTGTAAACAATATAAACAGCACTCAGTATTAATTAGGTACTCACTATGTGCCTGGTACTCTTCTAAGAGCTTTGCATGGATGAGTCATTTAAGCCTTACACAATTCTATAAGGTGGGTACTATTATTATCATTCCCTTTTTATAGATGAGGAAGGAAATCAAGGCACAGACAAGTTAAGAAATTTTCCTAGAACTATACAACTAGTGAGAGATTCATAATGTAAGCCTAAGAGGCTGGCTTCAACAACCATGTTCTTGACAACCTTGCTATGAAGAATGTTTCATGCTGACCTAGCCATATTTTAAGTTTTGGATGAAACATATTCTCTATTTGATCATTATAATATGTTATTTATCAGATTATTTAATCAGGGAGAGAAAGGTAAATTTAAGAAAAATGCTGTTATAATCAAGATTCTATATACTCTAATTTCTCTAGAATTTGGCTAATCTGCACATGCATCTCTATAACTCAGTTTTCACCAGACTTCTTAATTTTGGTCAAAAAAACTACTTCAAAAGCTGAGTGTGGTAATGTGCATCTGGAAGGGTGAGGCAGAGAGATCCCTTGAGCTTAGGAGTTTAAGTTCAGCCTGGGCAACATAGAGAGATCCCTAAAAAACAAATAAAACAAACAACACTGCCCTCTCAACAAAAAAAACTACTTCAAAAACAATTTTAACAGTTTAAAACAAATGAGTCATTTACTTTTATTCAGTAATCTTCAATTGGTTTCTAATTAATTCATATAAGTGTTGATACAGACAAGAAAACATCATCTAAAAAGAATTATTATCTCCATTTTGTAAATTCTTTATGATTGTGAAAATAGTTATATTGCCTCTATAGTCAAATCTCCAAACCTCAGAGTACTAGCCATCTAGATCACTGTTGTTTAGTAGAAATTTAATGCAAACCACATATATAATTTTAAATTTTCTAGTAGCCACATAGAAAGTAAAAAGAAACTAGTAAAATTAATTTTAATAATATTTTAACTTATCCCTTATATCCAAAATACTATTTCAACATATAAGGATATAAAAATTATCACTGAAATAAATTACATTCTTTTTTGTACTAAGTCTTTGAAATTCAGGGATATTACATATTTACTGCATAAGTCAATTCAGACAATAAATTTCAATGGTTAAAATGTAATGTAGGCATAGCAAAACAATCAAGTTGTTTTTAGTAGAAAATATTTTATACTGCTCCATTTTTAATTTACATTTAAACTAATTAAAATTAAACAAAATTTAAAATTTTCTTTCTTAGTCACATTAGACACATTTCAAGCATTCAGTAGCTACATGTGGCCAGTGGCTACTATACAGGTAGCACAGCTCTAGATGATGTCTTAAAGTTTAGCCTCTCCCCTCTCTAATTCAAGCTATAGATTGTTATCGAGGTAATCGTCCTCAAACCCTATTTTCATAGCATCAATGCTCTGCTCAATAATCTCCAGTGCCTTCCTAATCAAATTATTCTATCAAATTCCAAACCAAAGCATTCAACATCCTCTAAAAAGAGTGGCCTTGTATTTCTTGAGTTCCTAATGTTCTTTGCTTCCCTGAAGCCCTGGCTCTTCCACTCGACTAATCTGTGCATCTTGTCCCTTATCTTATCCTTCCTCTGTGCCTTTTCTCTCCCTAGTGGACCCTGCCTCCTTCTCTTCCATTCATGTTGGTAATCCACATTGAAGTATATGGTAACAAGAAGTATCCTTGATGAACTTTATGGAACAATGATCACTCCTTTACCTGCTGTCCTTTTGGCATACTATTTACTCAATGTGTAATATATTGTAATTTATATAATTATTTAAACTTCTTTTCGATGTGAAAATAACGTGTGCTTACAATTGACCAGACTTTCACATTTCACCATGACCCATAGCTCACATTTACAAATACATTTAAACCATGAACCAATGCACAATTTGGTGTGCAAATGTGTGTGTATGTTGAAAAATGTATATATGTTGCTGCAGTTTGAAAAAAAACACTGCTCTAGACCAGCAGTCCTCAACATTATTTGGCACCAGGGACCAGTTTCATGGAAGACAATTTTTCCATGGACGCGGTGAGGTGGGGTGGGGATGGTTTGGGGATGATTCAAACACATTACATTTACTATGCACTTTATTTTTATTTTTATTACATTGTAATATGTAATGAAATAATTATACAACTCACCATAATGCAGGATTAAATGTTACTGCTGATCTGACAGGAGGTGGAGCTCAGGTGGTGATCTGAGCTATGGGGAGCAGCTATAAATACAGATGAAGCTTTGCTAGCTCACCGCTGCTCACCTCCTGCTGTGCGGCCCAGTTCCTAATAGGCCATGGACTGGTACTGGTCCACAGCCCAGGAGCTGGGGACCGCAGCTAGACTATATCAGTAGCAAGCTATAGGCATTACTGGATTGCAGATAAAAATTAAAATAACAGGAACCAGGTGAGTTGGGGCACAGCTAGAAAACCTGAGTTCTAACCTAGACAATAATTCTGCCACCAAACAGTGAACCTGAGGTTCACTTGCACCACAATGGGAATAGAAACGTTGAAAGAAGAGAAAAAAGGTAACTTCAGATCAATGACAGGGATCAATGCAGTGAGTTAGGAATCAAGTAAATAGTCAAAAAAAATTGGTTAAGCAAAATTGAGCTTAACTATAAATCCTGTAGGTGATAGGAAATTGAGATGGCAGATTTCAAAGCATATAGGTGTGAGCCACTGCACCCAGCCAATGGAGTTTTAAGAAACACAATTCACCAAAGAACACAATCATATTGTTTCTTACTCACGTTACTTCTCTGTATTACCTAACCAATTAAGCTACAAATGACACAGAAAGAAAGGCAAAGATAGAGTAATTCATAGTTCTCCTTCCTTTCGGTCCTTCCATACTGAGCAGTAAGCCAAAGGTAAAGTGTTGATAGAATGTATGCATATTAAAATATGATATGAAAACAAGTTAGTTTTGAGAAGCATTTATACTGTTCCACTAAAAACAAAATCCATATTTATACATAATTTTTTTTATTTTTGGTAATTATTTTTGGTGATTCTATATATGAGATAAATGCTTCTTTTAAAAATTTTAGAATCTTTAAATTTTTAGTTATTATGGATATATACTAGTTGCATATCTTTATAGGGTACATGTGATGTTTTGATAACTGGCAAACAATGTGAATTAATCAAATCAGGGGAATTGGGGTATCCATCACTTTTATCACTTATCACATTTATCATTTCTTTGTGTTAGGAACATTCTAATTCCACTACTTCAACTATTTTAAAGTATACACTAACTTGTTGATTATAGTCACTTTGTTGTGCTATCAAATATTTTTCATTCTATCTAACTATATTTTTGCACACATTAACCATCCCCACTTTATCTCCCCTTCCCCGCTACACTTCCAAGTCTCTGGTAACCATCTTTCTAATCTCTGTCTCCATGAGATCAATTGTTTTTACTATTTAGCTCCCACATATGAGTGAGAACATGTGAGATTTGTCTTTCTGTACTTGGCTTATTTCACTTAACATAATAGGATTTCATTCTTTTTTGTGGCTATATAATATTTCCTTCAGTATGTGTACCACAATTTCATTATCAATTCATCCATGTATGAATACTTAGGTTGATTCCAAATCTTGGCTATTGTGAATAGTGCTATAATAAACATGTGAGCAAAGATATCTTTTTGACATACTGAATTCCACTCCTTTGGAGATATATATATATATATATATATATATATATGCCCAGTGGATTACTAGGTCATATGGTAGTTCTATTTTTAGTTTACTGAGGAACCTCCACATGAATTTGTATTCCCTCCAACAATGTACAAGGGTTCCCCTTTCTCCACATCCTCACCAACATTCGTTATTGCCTATCTTTTTGATAAAAGCCATTTAGAGTGAGGTGAGATAATATGCCATTGTAGGTTTGATTTGCATTTCTCTGGTGACCAATGATGTTCAGCATTTTTTCATATTATTTTTGACCATTTTTATGTCTTCTTTTGAGAAATGTCAATCCAGATCCTTTGCCAATTTTTAAAGCAGATTATTTGTTTGTTTGTTTGTTTGTTTTTCCTATTTGAGTTGTTGGAGCTCCTTATATGTTTTAGTCATTAATCCCTTGTCAGATGATTACTCTGAAAATTTTTTTTCCCATTTTGTGGGTGGTTTCTTCCCTTTGTTGATTGTTTCCTTTGCTGTGCAGAAGCTTTTGAGCTTGATGTGATCCCATTTGTCCAATTTTGCTTCGGTTGCTTGTGTTTTAGGGATGTTACTCAAAAAATCCTTGCTCAGACCAATGTCCTGAAAGATTTTCTCATTGTTTTTTTTTTAGTAGTTTCATGGATAAATTTAAATTTTTTATCCATTTTGATGTGATATTTATATGTGGTGAGAGATAAGGGTCTAGTTTCATTCTTCTGCATATGGATATCCAGTTTTCCCAGAACCATTTATTGAAGATATTGGCCTTTCCCTGCTGCATGTTCTTGGCAGTTCTGTTGAAGATAAGTTCCCTATAGATGTGTGGATGTATTTCTGTGTTCTCTAGTCTATTCCATTGGTCTATATGTATGTTTTTATGTCAGCACCAGGTTATTTTAGTTACTATGGCTCTGTAGAGTAATTTGAAGTCAGATAATGTGATTCCTCCATTTTCATTCTTTTTGCTCAAGATGGCCATGGCTCTTCTGGGTCTTTTATATTTTCATATAAATTTTAGGATTATTTTTTCCATTTCTGTGAAGAATGTAATTGGATGAGGATTGCATTGAATCTGTAGATTACTTTGGGTAGTATGACATTTTAACAATATTGAGTCTTCAAATCCATGAGCATCTTTCCATTTTCTTGTATCCTCTTCAGTTTCTTTCATCAATGTTTTATGGTTTTCATTATAAAGATCTTTCACTTCTTTCATTAAGTTTATTCACAGGTTTTGTTTTGTTGTAGCTATTGCAAACGGGATTACTTTCTTCATTTCTTGTTCAGATTGTTTACTGTTAGCACATAGAAATACTACTGATTTTTGTATGGTGATTTTGTATCCTTCAACTTTACTGAATTTGTTTATCAGTTATAATAATTTTTTGTGGAGTCTTTAGGTTTCTCTAGATATAAGAGCATATCATCTATAACCAATGATAATTTGATTCATGGAAAACAGTAAGGACACAAATACAAAATACTCTACTGCTCTAATTGCAGTGTATAAACCACTTATATCTTGATATGAAGACTAAAATACAAACCTATCAAAAATTACTACAACAACTTTTTGAGATAGATATGGATGTAAACAATAAAACGTTAAAAAGCAGGAAGAGGGAGCTTGAGTTAAAGTGTAGATTTATGTTAGATTTCTCTTTGCTTATTTATTTATGTGTGTGTTTTGTTTGTTTGTTTGTAAACAGAGTTGTCATATGTTTAAAATAATTGGTTATGAAATGTTTTTTTGCAAGTCTCATGGTAACCTCAAATCAAAAAACCTACAACACCCGATCAATGTTATTCCTAAATGTGCTTTTAGGTGATGATCAATGAAACCAATCTGATGGTGAGTATATGTGGTGCTTATTTTTCTATTCTTGGGATACTTCAATTAGTAAGATGGGTTCCAACTCTTTCCAGGAAAATACAAGAGGTGCTATAACATCATTGTTTCTTATAGCTGAGTAGTACTCCATGGTATACATATACCACATTTTATTAATCCACTCATGTATTCATGGGCACTTGGGTTGTTTCCACATCTTTGCAATTGTGAATTGTGCTGCTGTAAACATTCGGGTGCAGATATCTTCATTATAGAATGTCTTTTGTTCTTTTGGGTAGATGCCTAATAATAACATTGATCGGGTGTCAGGCAGATGTGGGTGGGGGAAGGGATGGGTATATACATACATAATGAGTGTGATGCGCACTATCTGGGGGATGGACACATTTGAAGCTCTGACTCAGGGAGGGCAATATATGTAACCTAAACTTTTGTACCCCCACAATATGCTGAAATAAGAATAAAAAAATTAAAAAATTAAAAAAACCTACAACAGATACACAAAAAATAAAAAGTAAGAAACTAAAGCATACTACCAGAGAAAGTTAGTTTTAACAAAGGAAGACAGGAAGAAAATAAGGAAGAAAGAAAGGACCATAAAACAACCAGAAATCAAATAAGAACATGGCAGGAGTAACTCCTTACCTATCAATAATAACATTGAATGTGAATAGACTAAAGTCTCCAATCAAAAGACATGGAGTGGCTGAACGAATAAAACACACACACACACACACACACACACACCCCAAGTATATGTTGTCTGTAAGAAACCCAGTCACCTGTAAAGACACAAATAGACTGAAGATAAAGGGATGAAAAAATATATTCCATGCAAATGGAAGCCAAAAAAGGGCAGGGGTATCTATACTTCTATTAAATAAAATAGATTTCAAAGCACAAACTGTCAAAAAAGACAAAGAAGGTCATTATATAATGATAAAGTGGTAAATTCAGTAAGAGACTATAACAATTCTAAATATAAATGCACCCAACACTGGAGCAGCCAGATATATAAAGCAAATACTATCAGAGCTAAAGAGAGAGAGATATTCCAATACAATAATTGTTAGAGACCTCAACACTCCACTTTCAGTATTGGACAGATCATCCAGAGAGTAAATCAACAAAGAAACATTGGACTTAATCTGTACTACAGACCAAATGTATCTAATAGATATTTACAGAACATTTCATCCAACAGCTACAGAATACACATTTTTTCTTCAGCTCATGGATCATTCTCAAGGATAGACCATATGTTAGGCCACAACACTAGTCAAAAAACTCAAAAAAATTGAAATTATACCAAGCATTTTTTCTGACCACAATGGAATTGAACTAGAAATCAATGAAAAAATGCTCAACATCTCTAATTATCAGGGAAATGCAAATCAAAACCACAATGAGATATCACTTATCTCCAGTGAGAATGGCCTTTACCAAAAAAGTCCCAAAACAATAAATGTTGGCATGGTTGCAGAGAGATAAGAACACTCATACACTGCTGGTGGGACTGCAAACTAGTATAACCTCTGTGGAAAGCAATATGGAGATACCTCAAAGAGATACAAGAAGAACTACCATTTGATCCAGCAATCCCATTACTGGGCATCTACCCAAAAGAACAAAAGACATTCCATAAAAAAGACATCTGCACTCAAATGTTTATAGCAGCACAATTCACAATTGCAAAGATGTGGAAACAACCCAAGTGCCCATCAATACATGAGTGGATTAATACCAGGGAGTTCTGTTCAGCCATAAAACAATGGTGATCTAGTACCTCTTGTATTATCCTGGATAGAGCTGGAACCCATTCTACTAAGTGCAGTATCACAAGAATGGAAAAACAAGCACACTTACTTACCATAAAATTGGTTTTAACTGCTCAACACTTAAGTTTACATATAGTAATAACATTCATTGGGTGTCGGGCAGATGGGAGGGAGGAGGAGGGGATAGGTATATACACATCTAATGAGTGTGGTGCGCACCATCTGGAGGATGGACATGCTTGAAGCTCTGACTCAGGTGGGGCAAGGGCAATATACGTAACCTAAACATTTGTACCCCCATAATATTCTGAAATAAAAAAGAATAAATAAATAAATAATAAAAATAAGATAGATTAAAAAAATCAATAACAAGAGGAACATTGAAAAGTATACGAACACATGGAAATTAAACAATATACTCCTGAATGGCCAGTGGGTCAATGAAGAGATTAAGAAGGAAATTTAAAAATTTCTCAAAACAAATGAAAAAAAAAACAAAATATCAAAACCTATGAATACAGTAAAAGCACTAATATGAGGAAAGTTTATAGCAAAAAATGACAAAACTTCAAATAAACAAGCTAATGATATACAGCTAAGAACTAGGAAAACAAGAGCAAACTAAACCGAAAATCAGTAGAAGAAAAGAAATAATAAAGATCAGAGCAAAAATAAATGAAATTGAAACCTCCACAAAGTATAAAAGATCAATGAAATGAAAAGTTGGTTTTTAGAAAAGATAAACAAAATTGAAACACCTGTAGCCTAATAGAGAGATAATCCAAATAAATAAAATCAAAGGTGAAAAGGAGACACTACAACTAATACTGCAGAAATCCAAAGGATCATTAGAGATTACTATGAGCAACTATTTGCCAATAAATTGGAAAACTTAGAAGAAATGGATAAATTCCTAGACATATACAACCTAGCAAGATTGAAGCACAGAGAAATCCAAAACCTGAACAAATTATTAACAAGTAATGAGATAGAAGCAGTAATAAAAAGTAAGAAAAGTCCAGGACCTGATGGCCTCACTAAATTCTACCAAGCATTAAAAGAACTCATATCAATCCTCCTTAAACTATTCCAAAAAATCAAGGAGGAGAGAATACTCCTAAACTCATTCTACGAGGCCTGTATCACCCTGATACCAAAACCACAAAAAGACACAACAAAAAAAAGAAAACTGTAGGCCAATATCTCTGATGAACATAGATGCAAAAGTTCTCAGAAAATACTAGCAAACCAAATTCAACAGCACTTTAAAGGATTATTCATCATGATCAAACGGGATTCATCCCAGTTGAAAGGTTGGATCAACATATGCAAATCAATCAATGCGATACATCATATGAACAGAATGAAGGACTAAAATGATATAATAATTTCAATTGATGCTGAAAACTCATTCAATAAAATTCAACATCCCTTTATGATAGAAACTCTGAAAAAACAGGGTATAGAAGGAATTTACCCCAACATAATAAAAGCCATGTCTAACAGACCCACCCCAATCATACTGAATGGTGAAAAACTAAAAGCCTTTCCTCTAAGGTCTGGAACAAGACAAAGATGACCACTCACACCACTGTTATTCAATATAGTACTGGAAGTTGTAGGTAGATCAACCAGATAAGAGGAAAAAATAAAGGACATCCAAAATGGAAAGAAATTGTTCAAATGCTTTTATATTGTATTACAACTGGCATGAATATAAGAATGAATGGGCTGGCATGGTAGCTTATGCCTATAATACCAGCACTTTGGGAGGCTGAGTGGGAGGATCACTTGAAGCCAAGAGTTGAAGACTAGCCTGGGCAACATAGTGAGACTCTGTCTCTACAGACAAATTTTTAGAAAAAAATGAATGAATGGTAAATTTTCTGGTAATAATTTAAAAATTTTATTTTTTTCTACTTAGAATGACATTGAATAGCAAATAGGAAAACACCATGAAAAGCCAAGAGAAAAACAGTGGAAGAAAAGAAAAAACTTTGTATTTCAGTATCCTTCATGGAGTCTTTTCCTGCTTTTTGAATAAGGAACTCATATTTTTATTTTGCTCTGTATCGACAAGTTTTGTAGCTAGCAATATCCATAGAATTTTTAAATTCTAAAACATGGGAGCCCAGGGCTCCAGATAGGAAAAATATGTACTGTTGACTGAAAAGTACTATTTGCTGGCTCTATCATCTCTTCAGCCTCCTTCCTCCTTGACACATCTATACCCACAGCCTAGCACTATATTCTGCACAAAATAGGTGGTTAGTTGGTGTGTGTGGAAAGGTTTCCACACTGACATTCAGAGAAGTGCACAGAAAGAAGTGCTCATCTCTCTTGAGCATCACCAGCCTCAGAAAGAGAGATAATATATAAAAAGATTTAAGGTTTTAGAGTCAGAAATTATTCACTGCATAAACTTGAGCGAATTGATTAACTTCTCTGAGTCTCTCTTTCTCCCCAATCTGTAAATAGGGGTAATACAGACACACTGAGATTCTATTTGAGATCATTTAGGTACATATTATGAGTCTCCCTGCTTTCTGGCAAACCTGAAGAAACAAATAGCTGAGATCCTACAAAAAATTCTGTTTGATACACTACAAAAGCAGAGATGCATATTTTTATTTCTTATGATCCCTTGAATTTTGCTGTTGGTGATCAGCATCAAGAGGTTCCATAATTAAGGGAAAAGAAAACAATTTTAGTTTAAGAAGAGGTAAATTAACTTAAATTTTTCATTCTTGGGAGAGAAGTGGGTAGTTAGCAGTAATTAAATAAATGCATATTCACTTATTCAATTAATCAACTAAACAAAAAAAAAACATTTATATAACTTAGGTTCTGGAACTATTAACTCTCTGGAGCAGTTAGTGGTGTCATCTGGGAATGCAAATGCCAGAGAAAGTTCAGAAATCAAGATAAGAAACATGGGGGTACAAATACCAAAAAAGTAGAGTGGCCACAGATTAAACAGAAGATTCTTACTATTTCAAAGGAAAGAATTTTCTTCTTGCTTTTGTTGGAATGGGCAAATGACATTTAGTTTTAACTTACTACTTGAAATTCTAAGATAAATCATTAAACATATACAGAAAGGATAAGATTTCCACTTCTGAGAAAATGGAGGAGACCCATTTTTGCCTATCCCTACAAGAAGAACCCTGGACATCACAAATAAAACAAACACAGGAAGACTCTGAAACGGGGAGAGAAGAACACAGACCAAATAGGGACCTCAGGACTTGAGGAAAACATGACAAGGGAGTTCCCTAGGATTTTGTTTTTTTTCCTTTTTATGCCTCATATATCTTAGACTTGGAACTGGAAGCTGGAAACCCACAAACATCAATGAGTGAAGACAAAAATAAATAAATAAATAACCAAAAGTCTTCTCCTTTTTGCCAAAGAATCAGGAAAGGAGCAACCTAGCAAGACAGTAAATTCTTAGACAATAACTACCCTAAACTAGCCAAAAAACAGAGAAAAAACATAGACCAACCCCCACCAATGCCAGTAAAGCCTGAGTTAGGAGCCTAGACTTTCACACTTTCCAGGCTGTAATGGGCTGCCTCATCTCTCCCTCTGGTAGTGCCAGAAGATACCCAGAAGAGAGCTGGGATCGGAGCAGTAACAGTGCCTAGAGACTAAGTGGGGAGCCTGGGCTTCTCCCTTACCCAGCAATTAAGACACACTCCTCCCACTCCCACGGGGATAGCGTCAGAGGAGGGCCAGTGGAGAATCAGGATTTTTACCATCACCCAGTGATACCAAGGCCACCTTTCACCTTCCCCCCTTGAATTTGGTGTCATTGGAGGGCACTTCATGAGAAGTAACAAGATATTTCTATGTCTTCAAGCCAAGGAGTTATCAGTGAAGGCTAGTAGGGAGCTAAGACTCTTATCTCCACTCAGCAATAATGGGGAGTCCCCCTCCCCTAAGGACAAGTGGGGAAGAGGGATTTCTATCCACACCTGGCAATAACAAAGGCAGCACACTCCTTGTTCTACTGTCAGAACAATGTTAGAGTTGGCCAGCTAAAACAGAGCGTTTAAATAAGACACAGAGTCTCATAACATACAAAGAAATATCCAGTCAAAAATCTTTTATCATACCAAAAATCAGGAAGATCTCAAATTTAATGAAAAGAATACCATCGATAGATGTCAATACAAGATGACAGAGATGCTAGAATTATCTGGCAAAGATTTAAAAACATTCATCATAAAAATGTTTCAATATGTAATTATGAACATGCTTGAAATAAATGAAAAAAAAAGAAAGTCTTAGCAAATAGAAGACATAACAGAACTAAATGGAAATTTAGAACTGAAAACTACAGAACTGAAATAAAAAACACACAATAGACAGGCTCAAGAGCAGAATGGAAGGGACAGGGGAAAGAAACTGTAAACTTGAACATAGAGAAATTAGCCAATCTGGACAACAGAGAGAAAATATATTTTAAAAAAAGAATAGAGCCTCAGAGACTTGTGCTATCAGACCCCAAGTAGGAGAGGAAAAAGTGGGCAGGGCAGAAATATTATTTAATAAAAGATAGCTGAAAATGTCCCAGATTTGGCTAAAGACATAAAGCTAGAGATTCAAGAAGCTAAGTAAACCCCAAACAGGATAAACCCAAATAAGTTTACACCAAGACACATTATAGTCAAACTTCAGAAAACTAAAGACAAAGAAAAACATTTGTAAGCAATGAGAGAGCACCTTACTTATAGTAGAAAACAATTTGAATGACAGATTTCTCATACGAAACCATGAAGGTAAAAAAAAAAAGAGAGAACATTATTTTTTAAGGCTGAACGAAAAGAATCATGAACTTTAAATCCTATACTCTCCCAGAATACAAGGGCTCTCTGGAAAGTATCCAGCCATGTAAACTATTTTCATTATATCAAAGATGGCAGGACTAAAGGAGAAATCAAGATATGCTTAGATGAAGGAAAACTAAGATTCAGTTGCATCCGCAGATTTAGTCTAAAAGAATGGCTAAAGGAAGCTCTTTAAACAAAACGGAAATTAAAGAATCTTAGAATATCAAGAAGAAAGAAAGAACATAGTAAAATATGAGGGGATTAAATAGACTTTCCTTCTCTTCTTAAGAATTATATTTTTTTTCCTCTTAAATTGTTTGATAGTTAAAGCAAAAAATGTTAACACTGATGTGATTTTAAATGAATGTAGAGGAAATGTTTAAGGCAATTATAAATGGGGAAGGGTAACAGGATATAAAGGGAGGTTTCTGCACTTCACTTGAACTGGTAGAAATAATACCAGTTCATCAAGATAAAGGAAATTCTGAGAAACTATCACAGCCAAAAAAAAAAAAAAAAAAAAAAAAAGCCTAAGAAGACATGGCAACTAAATGTAATGTGGTATCCTGGATGGGATTCTGCAATAGAAAAAGGTCCTTAGGTAAAAACCAAAAAAAATGAATAAACTAATAATAAACTAATAAGCTAACATCAGCTTTAGTTAAAAATAATGTATCAACACTGATTTATTAATTGTAATGAAGGTAGCATATAATGTGAAAGGTTAATAATAGAGGAACTGCGTGTGGGAATATATGGGAACTCTCTGTACTATCTTCTCAATTTTTATGTAAATCTAAAATTGTTCTAAAAAATAAAGCCTATTAAAAAAAAATCGGTGACAACACCAATTGCTGCCAAGGTTGTGGAGACACATGGATCATTCATGTATTGCTGATGGGAATGTAATGTGTTGCAGCCATTCTGGAAAACAATTTGTTAGTTTCTTAAAAAATGATATAAGCAGCTACCATACTACTAAGCAGTTGCAGTCTTGGTCATTTATCTCACAGAAATGAAAAGCTGTATTCACACAAAAACGTGTACACAAACACTGATAGCAGCTTTATTCATAATAGCTAAAAGCTGGTACAACCCAATGTCCTTCTACGGGTGAATTATTAAACAAGCTGTAACACATCCATACCATTGAATACTACTCAGCAATAAAAAGAAATAAACTATGAATATACGAAACAACCTGGATGAATCTCCAGAAAATTTTGATGAATGATAAAATTCAACCCCAAAAGGTTAAATACTATGTGATTCCATTTACACAACATTCTTGAAATGAAAAATTATAGAAATGGAGATTAGTTGTCAAGAGTTAAGGTAGAGGTGAGGGTAAGAGGGAATGTGAGTGTCTTATGGTGGAATCCTTGTGGTGATGGCAATATCCTCTATCTTGAGTATATCAATGTCAAAATCCTGGTTGTGATATTGCTTTACAGTTTTGCAAGATGCAACCATCTGGGAAAACTGAGTAAAGGGGATCTCTAATATTTCTTACAGCCATATGTGACCCTATAATTATCTCAAAATAAAAATCATAATTTGAAAAAAATATATGGAAGGGTCACCTCTTCTTCCATCAAACCTTAAGCCTATGTGAACACAAAAATTTTAGGAAACTTTTCAGAAAATATTTTTTAGTGTAGGAAGAGAGTGGTAATTCACACTGCTTTTAAAAATAATTCATTAAATAAGCTATGTTGTAGGATACTAACTACTTTATAGCTGAGTATCAAAATCACAGCAAATCATAAACACCTTTTTTCACTGCAAACATTGGTGTTTTACCCTTTGACTCTTGATTTTCCAAGTGATCAACCCATAGAATACACATAAAGGTTTAGAGGTAGAAGAGATTAAAAAGGTCATCTAGATAAAATCTCTCATATGAGATAAGAAAACAGAAGCCAAGGAAGTTTAAATGGGGTGGCCAAGGTCGCATGACTAATTTGAGGCACAGCTGTGTCTGGAAGCCCAGTCTCTTGGTTCCGAGACCATTGCTCTCACACTCATATTTTAAACTCTTTATATTTCTCATAGATAGTCCATATACCAACCTTAAAAACAACTGTGTTTTGTAAATCTGGCTTGCTTGTTGATTTATGTAATTGTGGAAATCTGTGTAGAATATTTATTAATAATTTAAGGAAAGAAGACTGTTAAATTCTTTATATTAGCCTACTCTTTGCTGAAAGTACATAAAATTATTAGGAGAAAGTTGGCATAGTTGGGTTAATGGTGACATTCAAGCATAAATTGAACTGTGTGAAACATGAAAATGTGCATACAAAATTCTAACTGATTTTAAATAGTCTTATAAGATGGAGCCAAGTAAGTAAAGATAACAATGCTAAAGGGCACATCATTTTATTACCCTTCAAAAATGACTACCAGTTTTCTATACACTATTAAATTGGAGGTACATAAAATATAACCCAAAAGTAACTTGGCTCTTTCTGTGACCTCTGGGGCCAGTTCCATACACTGACACATTAAAAAAAAAAATGCAACTCTAAAAGCATTTCTTTGTAGAAATCTTAGCGAATCTGAAGACTTGGAAAAATCTTAGAGAAACAGAAGAAGGAAGTTACATAGCAACTAACATTGCACTGTACATGTTCTACTTTTCTTTGTTTGCTATCACTCTTTAACTGAAGTTTCTTAACCCGAAGTTTCTTAACCCTTCAGAGCTGCCAAACAAATTTCTCTGTTTCTGATGTTCAGTGTCTGCTTTCTTTCTCTGAAAATCAATCTCTCTCTCTCTCTCTCTCTCTCCCCCCTTCCCTCTCTCTCCTCCTTTCTCCCCTCTTCCCTTTAGCACTCTCCCTTCATCTTGATCTCTCTACTACATCCTCTTCTCTCTATACCATCTATTCCCTTTCCAAAGCCCACCGTCTTTGCATAGTTTTCTGCTCTTACCAAAAGACTCACAGAGTGCCCACTTCTGGATTTTCTAACAGGGTGCATATTTCTGGAGAATATAATATTCTACTTTGTAACCTTATAAAAACTTCAGAATAAAATCTATAATTGGTTGGCTGAAATAAAAGCACAATTGTAGGATAATAGAAATGTAAATTGGCTTTGCTTTCTGGCTTACTGCATGTCCTTCAATTGGAAAGCAGGTAATGACTTATTGGGTATTTAAGCAGCAAAGTCTGGTTTATTAGGTTACTGAAATCACTCTCAGAAAGCATACACACACCTTGGTCTTGCAGACATAGGAAAGGTCACTGAGTCACTTAGCCTGAGCACCCTGGGTATAGAAAATGCATTTGGTTTCTTGCCTTTCATATTTTTCTTATTATACTATTTAGTAGAACCTCTACACTAAAAATAGCATTATATTGGGAAACTTACTCCCACCCCTGACTAGTTATATCAGAACTTCAAGGTAATGTGTGATTTCATTCATGGTGATTTAGTTTAGAACAAAACAAAGGAAGTATTTTCATGAAAGTAAGTCATTAAATAAATAGCTACTGAAATCAAGTGTGAAGTATTCTATAAATTCAATAGAGTAAGTTCAACAGAGTGTTCAGGCTGGAGGGAGCCTTATATATGGATAGGAATGGGTCCCACTGGGTTCCACCATTTCTATCTATACTTACTCCTGCCAATTCATCTCAATTTGATATTCCTCCTCAATTGGAAGTAGCTAGAGAACACTGGCTCTTTCCTCATTTTGCTAAACTTTGAGAGAAAGAATTAGAGCATTGTGGAGCATTGGAGAATGGTCAGTACAGCTGGATCTTATTAAGTGAAGTAGCGAATGGAGAGATATGGTGTGGTTAAGTCATGGAAGCAGCTGCATTGAGCAGATACACAGAAAATGGAATTTACAAGATTGATAGAAATGTGTGCTTACTAATGCTTTCACTTGATTTTTTATGTGATCCTGAGCATGGGTCCATATACCAAGGCTCTTTCAACCATATAATTTTCATTCAAGTAATGTAACTACAGTTGACTCAAAAGGGTATGTTCCTATTCAGTATACTTTGAATCAAAATGAGAAAGCAACTCTCTTCTAACATCCTATACCCCTCTCCAACACATGGTTCTTTTTTTTTTTTAATTTTTATTTATTTATTTTTCTTTTTTTAGAGATGAGGTCTCAGTCTTGCTCAGGCTGGTCTCGAACTCCTGAGCTTGAACGATCCGCCCATCTCTGCCTTCGAAAGTGCTTGGATTATAGGCATGAGCCACCGCCTGGCCAGCCAACACATGGTTCTTAACTTTCTGGGAGTTGATGTGCAAATTTATGAAGTATAGAGACACAGGGGATAAATTTAATTTTGACTCTAAGGCATTCATACAGACTTAGCAGTCTCATTGTTATTACATAAACTATTTTAAATGTCACTATTATTTTTATTGTTTTCCATCACTAGAGGTATTAACATATTATTTTGTATGTATGTATATATGTGTGTCTCTACATATATTTTTTCCACTTTCTTTTCATCAGAAGAAAATGATTATTTCTTGAAGAAAAACAACTTTGGGAATTATTTCCTTTTTACAGATGTTAAATTTTAGCAGAAATGATAGAATTATCTGAATTCATTATTTCTCCAATGCTCTGAACATATTATAGATTAGTAGAAAATATTTATGCTAACAAACTTTCTCAAAATATACAGCAGTTACACAATAAGGATTGATGTCAGATATACTTTGGGTTGTTAAATAATGACAATTGTTGGGGTTAGTGGTTTTTCAATAATGTTGTGTTTCTTTTGGCCACATATTGATTTCAATTATTCTGGTATATAGCAAACTTTTTCATTAAACAGTGAAACAGATGATCACCTAACATTAATACTATTTTTTTTTCAATTTACTGAAGTGTTTTAATAAATCCTGGCCATAAAAATTTAATAGCATATATACCATATATAATACTTAAGATGAAGTGTCCTGAAATAGTAACAATGTTTTAGTCTAGAAAACGTCCCAAACCACAGAACTTAAATTCTTTCGTAAAAATCCCTTGGAGAATATTAGGACTAATTTACCCATGTGTTATTTTCATATATTGAGTTCAGGAGTATTTTTGTGTTTGCTTTTTTCTGAAAATTTCTGTCATTCTTGGAATACAAATATATCCAGAAGATTTCAAAGAAACTGAATGTTTAGGTCCTGTTTTCCTTTGATAAAATAATGACTTAACTAGATATTTTTAAATCCAATACAGCTCTCCTGATCCAAACCATCATTGCTTCAATTATAATGTATATATTTTTTGAAGTGAGTTGGTTTATTCTATGCATCTTAATATATTCTGGGGTAAATTTTTTTTTAATTGTGGTAAAACATAGATAACATAAATTTTAACATTTTAACTATTTTTATGTGTACAGTTCAATGGCATTAAGTACATTCACGTTGTTGTGCAACCATTACCACCATCCATCCCCAGAACTTTTTCCATCTTTTGACACTGAAACTTCATACTCATCAAACTATACCAATTCTTTTCTCCTAGCCCTTGGTAACTACCATTCTACTTTTTATCTGCATGAATTTAACTACTCTTGGTACATCATAAAAGTAGTATAACATACTCTTTGCCCTTTTGTAATTGGCTTATTTCACTTGGCACAATGTCTACAAGGTTCATCCATATTGTAGCATGTGTTAGAATTTCTTTCCTTTTTAAGCCTGAATAATATTCCTTTATATGTATACAACACATTTTGTTTACCTATTCATCCACTGATGGGCAAGAGAAAGATATAAACATTAATGGAACATCAATATTATGGGTGGAAACAGAGAGAAAGGAGAAAGAAGAGGGAGGGAAGGGAGGAGAGAGCTAAAAATAGAAAATAAAGAAAAGAAAGGAAAGAAAGGAAGAAAGAAAGAAAGAGGAAGGGAGGAAGGAAGGGAGGGAGGAAGGAGGAAAGAAGGAAGGAAGGAAGGAAGGAAGGAAGGAAGGAAGGAAGGAAGAAAGAAAGATACAGAGGTACAAAAGGGTTATTTCCACATTTTGGCTATTGTGAGTAATGAACATAGGTGTACAAATATCTGTTCAAGTCCTCTTTTCAATTATTTTGCATATTGAGTATATGCATAAAAATGGAATTGCTGGATAAAATGGTAATTCTATTTTTAATCTTTTGAGGAACCATCATACATTTCTCCATTGCAGCAGCACCATTTTACATTTCTACCAGCAGTGTAAAGGGGTTTCTATTTCTTCACATCCTCACCAGCACTTGTTATTTTCCATTATTTTTGACAATAGCATTCTTATGAGTATGAAGTGGTATCTCATGTGGTTTTCATTTACGTTTCCCTAATAATTAGTGATCATCTATTCATGATCTTATTAGTCAGTGGTACATCTTTGGAGAAATGTCTATTCAAGTCCTTTGGCCACTTTTTAATTCAGTTTGTTGGTTGTTGAATTGTAGGAGTTCTTTATATATTGGATATTAACCCCTTATCAGATATATGGTTTGTAAATATTTACCCCCATTCCATTGGGTTGCCTTTTCACTCTGTTCATAGTGCCTTTTGATGAACAAAGTCTTAAATTTTGCTGTAATGTAATTTGTCTATTTTTCCTTTTGTTACCTGTGCATTTGATGTCATATCCAAAATATCATTGCCAAATCCAATATCATCAAGGTTTTCCTCTATGTTTTCTTCTAAGAGTTTTATTATTTCAGCTCTTACATTTAGGTTTTTGATTCTATTTGAGTTCCTTTTTGTATATAGAATAAGGCAATGACCCAACTTCTTTCTTTTGCATGTGGATATCCAATTTCCCCAACACTATTTGTTGAAAAGACTATCCTTTCGCTATTGAATGGTCTTGGCACCCTTGCCAAAAATCATTTGACCACATAGGTGAAGTTTTATTTCTGGGCTCTATTCTATTTCACTGTATGTTTGTCTTTATAGTAGTACCATACTGTTTTGATTACTGTAACAGTACAGTAAATTTTGAAGTCAGAAAGTGTGAGAACTCCAACTTTGTTCCTACTTTTCAAGATTGTTTTTTCTATTCAGGGTTCCCTGAAATTCCATATTCATTTTTAGATGAATTTTTCTATTTCTGAAAAAAGTGCCATTGAAATTTTGATAGAGATTTCATTTAATCTGTAGATCACTTTAGGTAGTATTGGCATCTTAACAATATTAAGCCTTCCAATCCATGAACATAGCATGTCTTCCCACTTATTTGTGCCATCTCTAATTTCTTTCAGCAACATTTTATAGTTTTCAGTGTACAAGTCTTTTGTCTTCTTAGTTCATTCCTAAATATTTTATTCTTTTTGATGCTATTATAAATGGAATTATTTTCTTAATTTCCTTTTCAGAATGTTCATTGTTCATGTATAGAAATGCAACTGATTTTTGAGTGCTGATTTTGTATCCTGCAACTTTGCTAAATTTGTTTATACTCTTAATTGTTTTTTGGTGAAATCCTCAGGGTTTTCTACATACAATAGCATGTTGTCTGTGAACAGAGGTAATTTTACTTTTCCTTTCTAATTTGGATAACTTTTATTTCTTTTTCTTGCCTAATTTTTCTGGCTAGGACTTTTAGGACTAGGTATTAATAAAAAAGAAGTAGTAAAAGCAGACTCCCTTGCCTTATTTCTTATCTTAGAGGAAAAGCTTCTAGTCTTTCACCATTAAATAGGATGTTAGCTGTGACTTTTTATAATACTATATGGTTTGCATTATGTTGTAGTTTCCTTTTATTCCCAGTTTGTTAAGATTTTTCCTAATGAAAGAGTGTTGAATTTTGTCAAATGCTCTTTCTTCATCAATTGATAATGATCATATATTTTATTGCCTTCATTCTGTTAATGTGGTATATAATATTGATAAATTTTCATATGTTGAAGCATTCTTATGTTTCAGGAATAAATCCCATTTGGTTATGATATATGATACTTTTAATGTACTGCTGAATTTTGTTTGCTTGTGTTTTGTTGAGGATTTTTGCATCAATATTCATCAGGGATATTGGTCTGTAGTTTTCTTTCCTTGAAGTGTCTTTGTCTGGTTTTAATATCAGAATAATGTGGGCCTCATGAAATGAGTTTGGAAGTGTTCCTTTCTCTTCCATTTTTTGGAAGAATTTGAGGAGGATTAGTCTTATTTCTTCCTTAAATATTTGGTAGAATTCACTACTTATGCCCTCTGGTCCTGGACTTTTCTTTGTCGTGAGATTTTTTACTATTGACTGACTTTGTATCCTTACTTGTTATAAGTCTATTCAGATTTTCTATTTCTTTTTTTTTTTTTTTTTTTTTTTTGTTGAGACAGAGTCTCACTTTGTTGCCCAGGCTAGAGTGAGTGCCGTGGCGTCAGCTTAGCTCACAGCAACCTCAGACTCCTCGGCTTAAGCAATCCTACTGCCTCAGCCTCCCGAGTAGCTGGGACTACAGGCATGCGCCACCATGCCCGGCTAATTTTTTCTATATAGATTTTTAGTTGTCCATATAATGTCTTTCTATTTTTAGTAGAGACGGGGTCTCGCTCAGGCTGGTCTCGAACTCCTGACCTTGAGCGATCCACCCACCTCGGCCTCCCAGAGTGCTAGGATTACAGACGTGAGCCACCGCGCCCGGCCCAGATTTTCTATTTCTTCATGATTCAGGCTTGGTAGGTTTTATGTTTCTAGGCATTTGTCCATTCCATCTAGGTTGTCCAATTTGTTGATGTACAATTGTTCGTAGTACTCTGTTATATTATTTTTAGTTCTATAATATCAGTAGTAATGTACCCTCTTTCATTGCTGATTTTAGTTGAATCTTCTCTCTTTTTTCTTCATCAATCTAGCTAAAGTTTTGTCAGCTTCACTGGTCTTATGAAGACTCAACTTTTGGTTTCATTAACTTTCTCTATTTTTTTTATTGTTTATGTTGTTTATCTCTGCTCTCATCTTTTTTTTTTAATTCCTTCTGCTAGCTTTAGATTTAGTATGCTCCTCTTTTAGTAGTTCTTTAAGGTGTCATGTTAGGCTGTTGATATGAGATCTTTTTTCTTTTTTAATGTAAGCATTTACACATACAAATTTCTTACTACTCCTGTTGTTGTATCCCATACATTTTGGTATACTGTGTTTTCATTTTCATTTTTCTCAGGATATTTTCTAATTTACCTTGTGATTTCTTCTTTGACTCACTAGTTTTTAAAGAATGTGTTTAATTTCCACATGATTGTGTATTTTTCAATTTTCCTTCTGTGTTTGATTTCTACTCATTCCATTGTGATGACAAAAGATACCGTGCATGATTTCAATCTTTTTAAATTTACTAAGACTCATTTTGTGGCCTAATGTATGACCTAACCTGGAGAATGTTCTACGTACGCTTGAGAAAAATATGTATTCTGCTATTAATGGGTAGAGTGTCCTGTATATGTCTGTTAGGTTAAATTAGTCTATAGCATTATTTAAGTCCTCTATTTCCTTAGTAGTCTTTTGTCTAGGTGTTCTATACATTATTAAAAGTATGGAAGTCTCCTATGATATTATACTCCTATCTGATTCTCCTTTTAATTGCATAAATGTTTGCTTCATACTATTTGGTATTTCTAAGGGTGAGTGTGAGGGGAGTGTATTTATGCCTTTAAACACATGAAGCAGGATTAGAACAAGTATTCATACCTGTGGTGACTGCCATGTACATGTCTCACACAGATGTCCCTTTAAGCAACCTGCTCTAGAGAACATAGTTGAGTGACAACGCCAGCTGCTGCACCTTTGGATCCATCGTTCCATTCAGTCAGAGAACACAGTTCTCTTGCCTGTTTCCAGCTAATAACTGAGCATGGCAAGAATTCTAGATCTGAGCTGTTCTTGTCCAACGTGAGACTCCTTCAGTGGGCAACTTTTGCTTGGAAACACCAATCAGCTCGACTGAGGCTTTCTCAGAAATGTGCTATGATCTGAAGTCATTCCTGCCCAAGTCTCCATCCTTCTGTTTCTCCTTTCACAGCCATCATATTAGTATTACAGGATGAAGGTTTTCTCATTTTATCCTTTACAGGTGTTGCATTCAATAAATTTCCTGCACTGGAATCCTGTCTCAGACTCTTCGTCCCAGAGGACTTGAACTGACACAGCATGTCACTCAAAAATGGGGGAAAAAATAGCAGTTTTTTGAGGACTGATGTAATCTTCTTTACAAGTCCTTGACCCTCACTTTCCACCATATTAGAGGGAAACTTAAACTTACCAGTCTCTTCCATTTTTAATATTCATTCTATTTAAAGTTTAAGTCCCCACTGGGCTTCTTTAAATAATATTAATATCTTATGAAAGATTCTGTCTTTCTAGATAAAAAAAAAAAAACCATAGTATTTATTTTCTCCTAAATGATATTGCCTATATGTGTGAGGACTCTTTGCTTGCCCTCATGGATATAATAATGGTGGCAGTGGTAGTAATTGTAGTAGAAGTGTTATACCTAATATTTATTCAGAGCTTTTTATAAGCCAGGAACTATTATAACTCATTTAATCCTTATAATTCCTCCATAAGGTATATTCCCTATGAACTAGCCTATTCAGTGCCTTTTTGCAAATTTGAAGATAGTGGTCCTTCCTCAAAAGACTTTATTTCCACCTGTCAGAAAATTGTTCCTTTATACTGATTTTCTCAGATTAAGACATTTTACTGCCATCTGCTGGAAAATTTTTGTTAAGATAAATATTCAAACTGTGATGTCTGTAATGTGAATGGAGGCTTGCTAGATGTGGCAACCTCACGTAGTACACAGCTGATATAACTATGTGTAGCAATCCTGAGATAGAGACTATTACCTCCTGAAAAGCATTTTTTTTTTTTTTTGCTTTTGTTGCTGTGGCTGCAATGGTGGTAGAATGCTGGGGAATGTGATTTATAAGAACAAGGAATGAAAAGCATATCATTATGATGGTTTCAAGATATTATGCCAACTATATGTGCTTAATTAAATTATTGATTATGACCCTGAGCATGGCTAAATAAAGTAGCTTCTTACTAGCTATTCTTTACTTTATAAAAGTTTTAGCTGAAACGAATGCTTGTACTAAAGCATATTAAAATGTCTTATAAGTTAGATCAGTTCCAAAACTGAGAATATGATGAGTTCTATTTTTCTCAGAATTAATAAGGAATGGATGGGTGGCCAATTGATTATGCCAGTTATCAAATATTACCATATTCTCTATACATGGATTACCAGTTTAAAAAGCAATTTAACACAAGAAGTATGTTGAACATAATTTAATTAATTGCTTATGCTCAAAAGATACTTTACTATCGTAGATTGTCTAAGGTCATGTTAATATGCATAAATTATAATTGGACATAACTATGTTAAAAATATACATTTGAATTTTAAGCCTGTTATGGACTGAATTTTGTCCTCCCCAAACTCATAGGTTTAAGTCCTAACCCTCAATGTGACTGTATTTGGAGATAAGGCCTTTAGGTGGTAATTAAGAATAAATGAGGTCGTAAGTGTGGGGCCCTAATCCAATAGGACTGCTGGCCTTATAAGAAGAGAAAGAGAGGAAAACACACACTCTCCCTCTCTTCTTCTCTCTCTCTCTCTCTCACTCTGCTCCCCAAGCGTACACAAAGGATTCATGTGAGTTCATACAAGAAGGTGGCAGTTTGCAACCCAAGGGAAGAGCCCTCACAAGATATCAACCCTACTGGAAATTTGATTTTGGATTTCCAGTTTCCAGACTGTGAGAAAACAAATTTTTATTGTTTAAGCCACCCAGCTTGTTATATTTCGTTATGGCAGCCTGAGCAGACTAATACAATTGTTAATTGGATTCTGAGTCAATGATCTTTTACTATTCATTGCATCTATCAAAAATTTAAATTTTTGTGAGGCAGTTAGATATTTAGCTGGCTAAAACTCAAATTTAAAAGAATTTTCAGTTTCAGTGAATATTTTTGAATTACATTTGAAGCAAGTATGTGGTAAAAGTGGACATATATGGAGTCACCTTATCCATCAGCTAATGTTTCTAAGAATATATATCATAGAAACCTTATGTTATAACTCAAACTGCAGGCAAAATATTTCTATAGGAACAACCTTTCTTCCAAGTCATGATCTGATGGCTAAAAGAAACAAATATGTAAGCAATAAATTAACAAACACAGTCTTAAAAGGTTTAAAGTTTAATTGCTTAGTCTGATATAATTTTAGCATAGTCTCTCTGATAATTGCCCCTTTCTCCCCTATTCCTCCTTCTAGTATGGCATCCAGATACATAGAAGAAGAGGAGTGCAGCATGGATGTCCTCATGGAGGGAGACAGAAGGTGGACTGCAGGCTTGCATGATTCCTTAGGCTGGCATTAACTGGTCACTGAGGCAATGTCCATTGACTGCCAGGTGGCTGAGTGCCCTGTTGGCCTCCTATGCTGCATTTTCAGCTGATCACTCATGGGTCTTCTCTTGGTCCAGGCAAGACTTCTGGTGATGCTCCCTGTTGAACTTGACTTCACCTTGGTTTTTCTCACGTGGTTTTGATTCTCATTCACTCTCAGCTCAAGGTGTCCTGTGCACTACACTATAAGTTTACTCTCCACCAACACAGTTCCCTCCTCTGTAAAGTTTCCTAGCTAGATCTTGGCTACTTCTGAGTCTGTTTGATTGCACTTAGAAACCAAGGGCACCTCAGGAAAGCTCCACTTTAAAGCCTCCATCTTTCCAAACTTTCTGGGGTGTCAGCTTTATTTGATATAACTAACTGTGGTCCAAATTGTTGGGTTGCAAATTGGCCTCTTCCCAGTATCTCAAACAGAAAGCAGGAGGACAAGAATTCTCTTCCTCTTAGGAACAAAACTTGGAAAAGCAAAATGTTACACATCAGCTCATTTTGTACTTCTAATTCTCTTTCTCCTTCTGCTCACAATTTCCTCAGAGTCAGAAAGAGAAGACCTATTTTATCTAAAACTCTGAGGTGTCAGCTACTAAGCCTGTCCCTTGATTAGCTGAATGAGAGTTAAAGAAATTTAAACAGTCCTTCCCCAAAATAAGAGTTTTATATATAATCTACTTTTTATTGACAAATCCTATTTTTGAATGGCAGAAACTGAATATTACTTAATTTTAATATTTGAATTCTTTCTGTAATTCATCCTAATCTGTACCCAGGCATGGGATGCCTCGTGGAGTTCTAGAATGAGGATCAATATATATATGAAAATAAAAGGAGTAAACAAATTTCTCCTCCAAATTTGGTACAGGTTTACTTAAGCAAGATACCCAAGAAACAGCTTAGTTATGATTGTGTGAGTGGTTAAGTATGCATGTACATGTATGTGTATTGTTCTTGATCTAGAGTGGGGACCACGCATCAAATTTATTTTCAAAAGTCTTATAGTTAATTCTGCATACAGCCAGAGTGGAGAGTCACTGCTACATATATGCATAAGAAATAGAATACTGATGCCTAAAAGGTAGTGCATTGCATCTTATGAAGAGTAGTTAGTCTTTAAGGGTCTTCCAAGCTTATATTTAAAATAGTTCCTCCTACTAAAACTGCACTTAATTTCATTCACATGAATAAATGATGACTAAATCAAATGCCTCTATTTAAACATTATTCAAATCTAGCATCAGATTTCATAATTAAGACAGCTTTATCCTATGTGACTGAGATGAGAATGGCTTAGAAATTTCCACAATTCCCAAACTTCATAAAGATTTTGAAGGCACATGATTTAAAACAGAATCTAAATGCCTTGTAAAATTCCTCATTTATAAATATTATCAGTCTGGGAGAGGGGGCAGAGCAAGATGGATTAAATCTAAGACCTGAAACTATGAAACTACTAATAGAAAACATTGGAGAAGTGCTTCAGGACATTATCCTTGAGTAATACCCCAAAGCACAGGCAACCAAAGCAAAATTGGACAAAATGGGATCGCATCAAGCTAAAAAGCTTCTGCACGGCAAAGGAAACAATCAACAAAGGGAAGAAGCCAGCCACCGAATGGGAAAAAATATTTTTAAAGTAATCATCTGACAAGGAATTAACTAAAACATATAAGGAGCTCCAACAACTCAAAAGGAAAAAAATCAAATAATCTGATTTAAAAACGGGCAAAGGATCTGAATAGACATTTCTCAAAAGAAGACATACAAATGTCCAATACATACATGAAAAAATCCTCAACATCTTTAGTCATCAGAGAAATGCAAATCAAAACTACAATGAGATATCATCTCGCCCCACTTAAAATGGTGTTTTTTCAAAAAGACAGGCAATAAGGAATGCTAGTGAGGATGTGGCGAAAGGGGAACCCTTGTACAGTGTTAGTGGGGATGTAAATTAGTGCAACTACTATGGAAAAAGTATGAAGTTTTCTCAAAAAACTAAAAATAGAATTACCATATGACCCAGCAATCCCATCCCTGGGTATATATCTAAAGGACAACAGATGAATGGATAAAGAAATTGTGGTACATATACACAATGGAATATTATATAGCCACAAAAATGGAATTCTGCCATTTGCAAAAACATGGATTGAACTGGAGAACATTATGTTAAGTGAAATAAGCAAAGTACAGAAAGATATATCTCACATGTTCTCACTTATATTTGGGAGCTAAATATTAAAAACAATTGATCTCATGGAGACAGAGAGTAGAATAATGGTTACCAGAGGCTGGGAAGGTAGTGAGGTTGTGGGAGATAAAGTGGGGAGGGTTAATGGGTACAAAAATATAGTTAGACAATTAGATAGAATGAACAATATTTGATGGCACAACAAAATGACTATAATCAACAAATTAGGGTATACTTTAAAATAACTAAAATAGTGGAATTAGAATGTTCCTAACACAAAGAAATGGCAAATGCCTGAGGTGATGGATAACCCAATTCTCCTGATTTGATTAATGCACATTGTACGTTGGCATCAAAACCTCGCATGTACCCTATAAAGATATACAACTATTATATGCCCACAATTAAAAATTAAAAAAAGAAAAAGAAAAATATTATCAGTCTAAATTAAAAGTCTGAAATTTTCCTGTTTCCACATCATTCAATAGTAGTAGCCTCCTAATGAACGCAGACATTTTACTATTATTGACAAAATACCCTTAATATTATACTCAAAATATTTAATTGCATGGATTAACGTTTTGGATTGCAAATATTCTTTCATAAATACCAAAGAAAATGATGAGGACATGAACATTCTGTAGCAGTACTAATGCCAACAACTTAGACATTGGACAACTCTCACTGTCAATCCGCGTCCAGTCATGACTGCATAACATATGCAAGGCAACAGCACTGGCACTTCCCATATTGACCTTCCCAGTCCATCACTGAGAGATAGTCACCCTTTCAATCAAAACCTACAAGCATATGGGAACTGCAAAAACTCACCATTATCCAAGAGTTTGGTTCTTTTATATCCCAAGAAACCTAATACATTTCTCTGAATGACCTTTATGATTCCACGTCACTTTAACTTGTTCTCAAAAGTGAAAAAACCATCATAAGGTTGGACAAGAAGAGGCTGAGAAGCATGTAATTCTGCTCGCAATGGATTTTTACAGGCCTCACTGGAATTAATTACTGAAAACTTGCACATGTAGTAATTAATTTTATGCAATTCAGCACCATCTGCAGATGCATTATTTTCATTCAAAACTAGTATAATTTGATATAAAATTGAAATTGTCAGAAACTAAGAAAGCTAAAATCTTTGTATTTTTGTTTATACTAAAAATTAGACAAGGAAGTTATGACTTATAAAATACCCTCTGGATTACCTTTAAGATAGATGTTGAGGAAAAAACAAAACACTAATTCAAAATGTTAACCTTTACTTTAGAGGTTATTTAGTCTGACTTGGATTTCTGAGCCATAATGATGCACTCCTGCTGTAATAAGACTGTATGGACTTTTCAAAACTCCATAGACTCACAAAGTTTTTATACAGCTTGCAAAGTTTGTATTATTCCCATCCACATTTAACAATCCCCAGCTACTGCTCCCATAACAGAGCACAAACATCCTCCTGTTGCGTATACACTCTGGAATTCGCTCCCCAGAGCCTGATAAAAAACTAATCAAAAGAGAGTATGAAGGGAAAGTAGAGTATATTACTCTTTTCTGTAGACTCCCTGCCTGGTCCTCATTAGTTTTGCTGTCTAAACTTTTTGTGGGCTGTTCTAATTTATTTTAGGCTTTAGGCATGTGAATCAGTACTTTTGACTTTTCATGACAGGTTTAAATATGCAGGTAGACCTTGCTAGAGCATAGCCCACTATGCCAAGATCTGAATTTATCAATCAGACAGTGTGGACCAGCAGATTTCCTAGTTTACAAAACTCGAGATTACTGCAAGCAGTTTAAGATCAAGGACTCTTAAGTACCCTTGATCTTAAGGATGCTCCTCTGGAGGGATTATGAGTCATCAGCAGGAGATCCAATAACATCTCTTCCACAGAACAGAAACCATATGTGTTTTAGACATGGTCTCAAGATTATTGCTTAGCACAAAACTTGGGGTGTTGTGGGGCAAGATGTGGGATCCACCTAGATATGCTCTTTCCCATTCTTAGTGTCATGAGCACACATGCAAATGCATTTGAAGAACGTAAGTAGATGTTTCAGGCCCCAATCATAGAGAGTTTTTCCTTATAGTAAATTAGCAATATTCACTTCTATGACAGGAATCGAAAACATTTTCAGGCAGAGATATGATTTTTACAGGTACAAAATATGTACCCTGAGAATTCATCTTTAAATGTACAAATATATGACTTGGTTTTAAAAATTTTTTAAATATGGTTTTCTTTTGCATGTGTATTTCTTATGTGTTAAGATGTAACAGCCTTCATATGCTATGGAATGAGTTGTCAGAAAAGCAACAATATATGACTATTACCTCCTTTTTTTTACATTGCCTTGAAACTCATCACAGAAAATTATATGAGCCATTTCTTCATGTCTCTCCTTTCATGGCAGGGAGAGAAAGCCATGAAAAAAGAAAAAAAATTAAATGATTGGTTCTGGAAAGAAAACTTTTGTAACAGAGACTATTTATAACTTCCTCACTATTTATATGGCTACTGCCTTTGTGAGCCTTTCCCAATCATTTTAATCAAATAAATCTCACCCCTAAAAGTATAAAGGTGATAGCAGAACAAATTCTAGGGCTCTGTCCCTAATTTAGTCCCACAGGCAAAATAAGTCACAGCAATTCTAATGCCATTCTTAGTTAAAGAACATCACATAGTTTCAGACATTTATTTGACTGACATTTATGGGTAGGAAATTTCACCTAGAAACCTTAAAAATGTGAAAACATGATAAGTCATCCATTTCTCTTTCTTGTACAGGTAATTTGATCTTTATCTCATACCTTCACACTTCAACACTGGAATGAAGTCTTTATACTACCTAAACTAAGTGATAAGACTGAAAATAACAAAGTCAGAGGCTCAGGAGGCCAATTCACAGTGAGAGCTAGATAAAATCATCCAAGACTAAATGCTGTTATTGAACTTAGTTGGCACAATTTAACACTGATTTTGGCATCAAGAGACTAAAGTTCATGACATATTTTATCCTTTAAAGAATAAGCTACAACCTTTGCTGGGAAATAATTTGATTTTTTAAATAAATGTTTTAGTAATCCATATTTTTAAAAATGTAAACTATGGCTGTAGTCACTGGTTACAGATTTCCATTAGTATGTTTTGACCCATAGCCTTTTATTTTTAACACCTCAGGATAAAGTAGCAGGCTACATTTTGAAATAAAAATGTTCACATATATATATATGTTTAAAATATCTCTGAACTAGGAGAGCAGCCTAAAATGCTATTTTTAAAACAACTCATGTATTTGAGGAGATTATTTAACTCCCTTTTTGTGCTTTAAAATATAAAATTGGAGTTTCATAAATGTAAAACCAGACTTCCTGTTGAATGTATGAAACGTCCCTCTTTCTCACCCCCACAGCTCTACAAAGATGAAAGTAAAGAACTAAAACAGATGTAAATCCCCAAGGGTAAAAAACAGAAGTCAACATGAGATGTCGGTAAAATTTTGGAAGATGAGAGAACTGCAGTAGCCGAACAAAGGGAGTTGAAAATCAAGTGCCTACAAAAAGAGGCACACAAGTTCCTGTTCAGAACCCCCAAAAGGCCAAGCTGATGGCAATGCTAGATAACACAGAAGGATAGAGTGCGATGCAGAGCTGAAAAGAGCAAGAATGATCTCAAAGGCTTCCCAGTCCTCTGCCTGACCCCACCACACAGGTGGCTACTTCTTTCCTACACCGAAGAGACCTGGAGTGCTCCCCCTCTGAATGAATTGAAGAAAGGTGATGGATTCAGATGCTAAGCACAGCGGAGGTGAGGGCAAAACTCAGGACTGAAAACGTGAGATTCAATATATACCTAATGCTGAGACCTCCAGCACCTTCCCTAGCCTATAGCTGGCCTGCCCGTAAAACAGCAGAATGGAGGAGCATTTTCTAGAGGAAATCCCAGAGAAAGAAACATAGATATTGGCATTTGAGAAGTTCTCAAAAAATAAAATATGGTAAATTTTGTTAACATCACTCCCATGAAGTCTCTTAGTACACAGCCCTTCCCAGGTACACAGCCTCCATTCAGCTTCTTAGTGCCCCATTCGCAGACATTCAAAGATATCAAACATTTGACAACAGTTCCTAAATGACAAACACCAAAATTAACAAAAGTGGGGAAATATGAGACAACTGAAACAATAGGGTAAAAGGAGAAATTTGTCAAAAAATTAAAATTAACTTCCCAAAATATAAAATATTAGGTCTATGCAGCAAAATGGGATGCTATTCAAAATGAAACATTTTAAAAGCATACATGACCTACATTTAAAACTCAATAGAAGGATTAGAAGACAAAGGCTTAGAACACTTTGAGAAAATCTCACACAAAAGCAGAATAAAAACAAAGACATGAAAAAAATCAGAAACAAAAACATACAAAAATTTGAGAATTATTCCAGGAGATTTAGCAGTTGTCTAACAGGAGGTCCTGAAAGACAATGCTGGCAGTGGAGGGCAGTGGGGGGAATGTAGAAACCTGATCAAAAAAATTATACCAAAAATTACCCAGTACTAAAGGATCAACGTCTGCAAACTGAAAGGGCCTATTCAGTATCCACAGGAGTTAAAAAGACTGACATTAGGGCTTATTCTGAAATTTCAGAACATCAGGGATAAAGAAAACTCTGACAGGAAATCATATTTAGCTCAAATTTTTACAGACAAACCATTAATCAAGTGCAAAGGTAAAATAATATTTCCAGACATGAACTGCCTCCAAAGATTTACCTCTCCTACACACGTTCAGGGGAAGCTACTGGGGAATATCCACCATCAATTCTAGAGTATAAAACCAAGAAAGAGTAATGATGAAATCCAGGAAACTAGAGATTCAACGTAAGAGAAAGGCAAAGGAAATTCGCAAGGCCATGAAAAGAAAAATAGAGTTGTAAAACAGGTAGAGAGCACCTGGTCTAGACTAGCGCAGGAAGAAAGAGGAAGCCCAGAGCCTGGCCTCTAGGAAAATGGACAACTGACTGATAATAGGTTCAACCCTACAGAATACTGTATAAAGAAGCTATTGGAGAATGTGCAAAAAAATAAATAAATAAATAAAAATTGAGTACACACCAAAATATGTAGAATGCAGAAAAGAGGCAAATATCCAGAAAAAATTATACAAGAAACAATATTTAACAAAAATACATTGGCTCAGAAGTTAATAATGTTTACATAGTCCCAATAAACAGTGCAAAATTCAATTACACAAAAATTGAGGCATTGGGGGAGGAGGCAAAGGGGTTATAGTACAAAGGAACAGAATCTTCTCAAGTACCACACCGGAAGACAACAAATACTGTATAAAAGGAAGATATTAGAAATTGGAGCATTAGTATATTATTTAGAATAATGCATATTAAAAGTGGCCCTTCTGGGAAAAATCCATCACCACAACCCCCGAAAATAACTGAATCAGATTGAAATGGTTTTGGTTATAAACTTTTTAGCACTATTTGACTTTTGAAAAATATGCATGCAATGCTATTATTAAAATAAATATTAAATGGTATTTAGAAATAAGGGTAATTCCAACCGTGACTATTTTACTTTAAGAAAAATATAACCCAACGTGTATGCCAGTAATACTAACAAAATCATCAATAATATTATGAAAAAGCAAACCATTTTTCAAGAGTGCTTGCGAAAACTTATGAATATATTTAAATATACTCAATAGCAAGGCAATAAATCTAACATTTCTGTTGAAAGTGTATCTGAAAGAAGTATAAGTCATATTTTCAGATTTACAATATACTGTTTAGAAGGGGGAACATTTTGGAATTAGATCAAATAGTTATAAGGTTAAATACGTATGCCATTTAAAGGAGCTTGAATTCACCTCTAAGGTTTCCAAAACAAGAAATGAATAATGTACCTATAAAGTTACCAAAATATACTATTTTGGTATAATTCCTCACCATTATTATGTTTGCTAAAGAATAAAATCAAATAGATTTCAAATAGAAAGAAGAAATGTTCTCTAAATATTTAACACTTCTCACATTGTCACATGGAAACAATGAACATTGTTTTCTGATTTTGATAATTGTTTCATGACAGTGGCTTATTTCCAAACTGTAAAATACAATATGCTTTTCTTGCAAAGTCACTTGCATGATGTAGGGACCAAGCCCCTAAAGTTTGGCTAAAAAAATCACTGATATGAGGCAGATTGATTAACTGGAGAAAAAAACATACAAATTTGTTTAACATGTATACATGGGAAACTTCAGAATGAAGACCCAAAGATACAGGGGAAATTGTCCATTTTTATGCTTAGGTTCAATAAAGTATGGAGGTTCCATCTGCATAACATGACCACTATTGCTAGCCAGGACTTTCCATTTCTCTCTGTCCCATAACCCATTTTGCCACCATAACTTGCCACCACACTCAGAGTCCCCATTCTTTCTCTAACCTCAAGATGGTATAAAAACATCAACAATCTTGCCTTTCTTTGAGTTTTTATATTTTGTATAACCCCCATGCACATATGTGCATGCAATAAAATTTGTATGCCTTTTTTTCCTGTTAATCTATTATCAGTTTGTTTTATAGACTCAAATTATTAAAACTTCAGGGGAAAACTTTAAACTTCCCTATAATTTTGGTGCAGTGAGCAGGGAAACAAATCATTCCCTTTGTTCTGAGCCTACAGATGGGATTTTGGGACAACTGACAAAAAGCCAGCAAAGAAAGATAAGAATTTTTTTACCAAGTCAGTTCTCCCAGCTCTCTGTCTATGGCCCCCAGGTCAAATGAGGGTGGTAATGAGGTAAATGAGGGTTTTTCACTTCCTAAAATTGGGTTAACAGGAAAAAATGTGTGTGAACTAGCTTACTTAATAAAATGAATAAATTGGCTATATTTAGAAGAAAATTTTAGAAAGCCCTTGTCTTAAACAGCTATCTTATTGGTACCTATGAAAAGATACAAAAGGAATATGATCCTAGAAACTCCCTTGGCAAATTTTTGTTTAAAGAAATAAGAAATCAAATTTAAAATAAAGTTAAAATCCTTTGTTTGTACAAACTGCCTGCTTTGGATCCCCTGAGGAATTTGCAATGTAGGCCATTCTGTTTTGCAATGTAGTCTAGTAGTTAAAATTTCAAGCTTTCACTATGATGGCCTAGGTTCAATTCCTGGCCAGGGAATTGTAAGTCCTTTAAGGAGAAGAAACGTTTATAAAAATTGGTTTGATATTTGATGACTCTTGACTTTTGTGAGTACCCATTTGTTTTGATCCTTTTACCCTTCCATGGACACCTTTTGATTTTCTGTCATAACGACTGCTCTTTTAATATTATGTATATGGGGCACTTGGGATGGTTAGTCTTTTTGTGCAGATGGTAAGCTAAGAAGCTGAGACTCTAGAGAATAAGACCAGAAAGAAATGTGGGTTGTACTCCATTTGCAGCTAGTGAAACTTTCCTTTCTTTGAGCTGTCTTTGAGGTGGTTGTGGATCTTGTGAGGATTGCTTCTTTACACCTCTTTGGCAATGACTTATGTATCCTTGGGTAAATCATAACCTTGGTTAAGGTTTATTGGTTTTGGTAAGTCACTTGAAAGGTACCTTTGCTTTGATAGAAAGAATAAAACAGTTGAAAATCCAGGAATATTGTCTGTTTGCCTCCACTAAAATCTGATGATAAGAGATTTGAAAAGATGGTTTTTTTTATAAAAAAAAAAAAAAAGAAGAAGAAGAAGTCAATGGTCAAAAGTCAGTTTAATTAAAAAGTGATATTCAGGTTATAATTTTTAAAAAGGCATTTCTTCTTTTTCTATTTTTTTATTCTGTTTCTGGGAATTGTTTTCAGTTGACTGAAACCCTTTTTTAAGGGTTTCAGTTTTATATGTTTGGTCCCCTGTTTTGCCCCCTTTCTTATTGGTATGATTTTTTTGCTAAGAAAAATGTAAAACTTTATTGGTCTTTTTGGGAAACTTAAAATCTCTTCAAATTGGATCCCCCTGGATTTGTTCTCCCATTTACTTCTACTTCTCCAATTTTTGCCACTCTTCATGACACTACATGAAGACATCTAGAGTGCACTTCTAGTGGCCCTGAGACCTCTTGAGGAACACAGGAAAAAGACATAACATACCACCTTTTGTGGGGTTGTCTGTCTTCTTCATGGAGTCCCAAAAGTCATAGGCAGGATTCTCTCAGGTCTAAAGCTCTGCTCTCTTTTGCATTGAGGTCCCTGATCTGCTTGGCTTTGGGAGGTACCAGGGATTACTTTGTACTGCGAGACAGCACTTGACCTTTAAGTGTGTGATGGTTGGCAAGACACTGGTGAGGGCTACAGTTTTGAAGGTAGCTGACAATGGTTGATTGCAGTCCATGGTTATTACTATGGGCGAGTATTCATTTCTTTGCATGTTTAGGTAAAAAGGTGCAGTTTGGACACTTGAAGGTTGTGGGAACACTGGTCATCTCACCAAGGGATAAGACTCCCACGGGGATGGGCTAATTACACAATGGGGTGATTGGCACTGGGTCTCCTACCAGCCTCAGGGGAATGTCCTTTCAGTGAGGTGCACTGTGGAAGCATTCCATAGCCCAGTCTTGTGTGCCAGTTCCCTATTGGGGGAGGTGGAGATTTAGTATAAAGACGGGATTCTTGATTTCTGGGGATTTAGATGCTCTGCTTTCCAGCTGTAACTGCTTTTCACATATATAAGTATTAGGCCCTGAAAACTGCAAATGCTTTGTTGAACAGAAACTAAATCAAAAGCCACCAATCAGCTAAATTGGTCTTCAAAATACAACCTTTTGACATTCAGCCTTTTAAACAAGCTTCTAAATTATTTTCCTAGGCTCATCTTTATAATCCTAGCTGAATTCTAATTTTTTGTTACCTTGACATCGATTTTTAATCTCCCTTTAACAAACATACCCAAACTCCTTCTTGAAAAAGCTTAATTCTCTCTCTGTGCTTTGAGATGTGAATTTGCTACCCTGTTTTCTCTAGAACTCAGTAAGGTCAACAGCCATATGGGACAGATAAACTTTAACTTGTTCTGTTTACAGAGGCACAACTTAATCCAACTGTCCCTTAAAAGAGTTTTACCTGTCTCATGGTTAAAATTTTAAAATCAAAGCTATAAAATCTTTATTATGTTTGTCTGTATTTTTATGTATGCATGAGTATGTGTCTATGTTTGCATATTGTCTACATGATATCAAATTGACTTAAAAATAAATGAGCACTCATAAAAATAAATAACTACACCAAATGCTTTTCAAGTTCACCTGACTAGTAATCTTTGATAAATACAGCTAGTTTTTAAATTGTTAGTAAAAATAAAGAACAAATGTCTTCAGAATTTAATTTAGACATTTTTGCCAAGGTCTACTGGTCAGACAAATTAATACTGTGTCTGATAGATATTTTAAGGTCCTAAAACTGTTGATTCTGTTATATTTTTTGATACTCGCTTGATTTGTCTGTGAGTTTACGTCTTTGGTTTTGAGCCTTTTGATTTTGATATCTAGACAAGTGGCCAGGGCAAGGCCTAGGGACATAAGTGTATCACCGCACCTGGGCCATCAGATACAGAGTACAGCCAAGCCCAATACAGTCCTGCCCGCCCTGGCCCAGCTCTGCCTCCTGGCCATGCTGCAAGGGGTTGGATTCTTTAGGCATTGTTTTCAAACCTCTGTTCTCTGTCTGGGGCTCTGCACCTGCTATATAACAATTAAAATTGTTTACTTCCTATATTTTTCACTGGAAATTATGGATACTGAGAGTTAAAATTATAATTAACATATGTAATTAAAAATATTAGATATAAAGACAAATATTCTGCATCGAAAGTGTACAAGAACAGGAGGATATGTTTTTGGTAAGGAAGGCTATAAAAAGGCATGAGAATATGGTTTTTGTTTTAAAAAATAATTTTTTCTAGAGGTTATTTAAAGGTTGTTTCAAATTAAAGTAATAAAAATGATATAGGTAAAACTAAATGGATATAGAGAATTTAAAAAGAAAGAATGAAAAATTTTACAAGAGGTTATAAAAAGTTTATGAAAATCTTATCTTGTATGGTCAAAGCTGATTGAGATTGCATGGATCAGTTTATAAGGTTTTGTTAAAATTATATTTAGTATTAATAATATATCAATGTAAAAGAAGAATTTGGTTTTCTCTTTTGAGAAAACTAATACTATAAGATTTTCATATAGTAAGAGATAATAAAAGTCTTTTTGAATGAACTGCAAAAAACTGGCAACAGTTTGCCTCATGCTACATTTATTAGGTTTTTTCTTTGGAAAACTGAGTCCCCGCTCTTTCAAAAAGTTAAGGTTTTTGCTTTTTGAAATAGTTTAATGATTACTTTGGCTAAATGAGTGGCTAATATTTTACAATAATTTGTGATCTTATTTTGATTGTTTTTTTTCTTTTCTTTTTTTTCTCACAGTTCTGTTCCTTTATTGACATAATAATTGTACATATTTGTGGAGTACAATGTGATATATTGATACATAAATGTGTAATGACCAAATCAGGGTAATTAGGATATCCATTATCTTAAGCATTTATCATTTCTTCGTGTTGAGAAAATCCCCTGATTGTTTTAAATGTTTGATATTTGACATGCTTCCCACAATAAAATTTCAAAATTCTAAAATTAAGTCTTTAGGACATCAAACTAACTTTTGGATATTAAAAAAAAAAGTGGGACCCTGGAAGTTCAAGAGAGACATTTTAAGCTTATTTGGTATGTCATAATTATATGGGAAGCATTGTCAAATAAGAAATGAAGTTTAACTTTTTTTAAGTTATATTTATATGGTTATATTATTGATATGTCTTGGTATTTGTTAGTCATGATTATGATTATTATGTTAAAATTGTTGTAGGCAACAGAAAATAACCAAATATTTTTGTCAACTGCATCTTAGATCACGGCTATTTTAAGTTTTGTTTGTCCACAGTAAATAGATTGATTCTGGATTTTTTGCCCTAAAAGCTCTTTATAGATCCTAAAGTGTTTTGTCTTCAAGAAGGGTCATGGAAAGGATGAAAAGGACTCTTAACAGTTACTCTGAAATATAGACCTCTGCTATGACTTTGAGATTATTCATCTGGACTGGGTAAGAATGTTAAAAACTCTAATTAAAAACAAACTAGACTCATACAATTGTTTTTAGGACTTACATAAACAGAATAAGGATTAATTGCATGCAGAATAAGAATTAATTACATGGGACTAAACTGATGGAGGATTGAAATATTTTTTATGACTTTTTGTTTGAAACATTGCTGATTCATTTTATGTTTTGTTTTCCAGAGTCAAGAAAACTCTTTTTCTTTCCCTTATACTATTTATAGCCTACAGCACTTAGATAAAGTATACTTTTTCGAGTGAAATCGAATTTCTACTTGATTTCTCCAGAATTCAGAAACTATTCATAAGTATTTTTATTTTATGGCAATATATAATAGTTACTTACATAAGTTCAATGAGAAACTGTTTTCTTTTGTAATTAGACACAACTGGAAATGCTGGTTATTTTACCAAGGCTTTGACTGAAATGTGATGTTTTCAGATATGACCAGACTGCTTTGAATAATTGAGGCTGACTTTAAAGCCAATAGACTTTAAAAAGACTGGCCTGGTACCTTATGTGCACAGTTACCTTACAGAGTTCAGGATCTTGTGGTAAGTAAAGAATGTCACTTTCTGACAGCCCATGGGAACTCAAGATATTTTGAGGACCTTGAGAAGGGAGGAATTCACCAAATTTATACAGATATTAAAGACACAGTCTTTGGCTTGGCTCCCAAACCTTGAGATATTTTTAAAAGTATAATCTAAAATTTTTTATAAAAAATATTCCATGAAAGCCAACTGAAAAAGAGCTTATATGGCTAATCATTATTCTTGCTGTACTTTATGCAAATAATAGGTCCAAATATAATAAGACTAAAACTTATTTTGCCAATAAATTGATTTTAGTATGATTTGTTATTGATAGAAATCGGGGACTGAAGAGAAAAATATTGTGTTTCAGAAGAAAACCTACAGCACACCTGTCATTAGAGTCTAGCTCTGATCATTGTTTTTGAGTTTTTATTATTTATCTAGACCAAATCCTGAATTTTTAGTTTCTCCTGATTTCAGGCTATGGCTCTTCAGACTAATGTTTCCAATTTTTCTCCCACCTTTATGACTTAAAATCACTAGAAATTAAAACTGTGCTTTTCTTGAAGCCCTGAAAACTGAAGCTAGGAAACTTTGTATACGCTTTGGAAGAAATCACTGTGGCAACTTATATATAAAAAGCTCTCGTGTCTGTTGATGTATGAACTACTAGTAAAGTTCACTGGAACACCTGATTCAAAGTACAAACTGGAAAATCTGTCAGATTGTAACTCCATGTGAAGATGCTTCATAGACTCTAGAGAAACTAGTTTATGGACTACTCCAGACACTAACCTTTGTCTTTTTCATAAAAATGCCTCTTACTAATAAAATGCCTTTTTCTGTTTCATAAAAATGCCTTTTGTTAAAAAGATCTGTTTGCCTGCATCATATGTAGAGGCCTAACTTTGATGAGAACCTGCCTTCAATACCTCCTCTTGAAATAAGATACAACCATTTAACCAAATTGACCTATTCCTGGAACTAAGAGACAGATTCAAAAAGATACGGGATAGTTTAAATTTGTTATTTCTACTAGTTCTGTGTTTTCTTCCCCTTCTGCCAATCTCTTACCTAACAATCTCTAACCCAAATCTCTCCAAAACTTTCTACTTGGCTTTTAATACACAAAGTTTTCTGAAAGTAAATTTTCACAGGGGGGACTAAAGGAAATGAAAATTAACCCCCAAATATACTTATTTGACATATTTCAAGATGGCTATTCAGAGGGACTGGAAATACATGCATAGCTGGAAAGCTGACTTTTATGGAGGATATTTGCATCTGTGGAGGAAATAAAGTGAAATAAACAATAGATGCAAATAGGTTCTCTGGGAACCCCCCTCCATTTCTCTGGATCTAGGAAAGATTAACTGAAGTCTGACACATTTAAATGTCTGAAAAAAATATTTTACACAGGGTAGAATCTATTCTTTCTGAGGACTGCTACCTGAGAGGGTTCATCTGCATAACAGTATGCCTTTGTTAGCCAGGTCTTTACTCTTTTCTCCCTCCCATAACCTGTCTGGCTACCATAACTTGTCATGGTCTAAGCCATCATTCTCTCCGTAACCTCAAGATGATATAAATTATTATCCCTCTATCCTTTGAGTTTTTATATTTTGTATGATTCCTGTGCACGTTTGTGCAAATAACAAAATTTATATGCCTTTTTTTCCTGTTAATTTATCTATTATCCATTTGTTTTATAGACTCAAATTACTGAAACTTCAGGGGAAACATTTAAACTTTCCTACACCATCTAGTTATAGTAAAAACATTTACATAATATGTAAATATAGATCTTTGACACCTTACAGTCGTCTGCACCCTCATTTAAAACCCAAAGTCTAAATGTGAAGAAGCAAACTCAGATAATCCCCGAAGTTATCACCTTTCACTATTTTTGCCATTTAGTGGCAAGATTGAGAACTACATGCAAATAATCATTTCCCAACACCTGATGAATATTTTGCACAGTAAATCAAATGTTAATTGAGTTTCTTCTGGTTTGTCTGCTTGTTTAAATCCTTGCCGAATCAAGCAATAAGGAGTAAAATAAGGTTAGCTAATCTGCTGCATGTCATAATAAGTTCAATGGATAGTTCTGCTAATTGAATTAGAGTTTAAGCTGTAATTTAAAAATATGTGATTGCTCTGTGAATTTACCTTCAACCATTCATTGTCAAGGATATACTACTACAGTATGTATTGCTGTATCCTTTGTAGTTGACGAGTTAATTTGATTCAAAGTTGGGCTTGAGGCAATACCTTTGATTTCCATATCATCTGGTTAACTCCATTCCATTCATGCCCATGGACTAAATCACTAACCGTGGCTAGCTACCCCAGGATCATGCATCCCTGGTTTACAAGATAGCAATGTGAGAATAAGTATAACTTAACATTTCTCTTCTAAAGAAAAGAAAACATGCCCTATATTTGCAGTGTTTACTTTCATATATGAAGATAGCATACATAAAGGTTTTCAAATGTTCCTAATATTAGATTGAAATTTTTTCCTACTTTAGTCATATCACCAATAATTTCATAGGACATTTTGTCATTCAGAATCCAACCAAAAAAAGAGGAACCATTATTAGTACTTAAAACTGAAGGAATTTAGTACCAGGAATTGGTCCACAGATGATAGAATTGTTGAGAAGCTAACCCGGGATAGTGAAGCAGCCCAGAGATGACCAATTGAAGAAAGAAGGAACCATTTCTAAATTGGAGATGCAGAGGAACTGGTGGTATATTAACAGAGCTGAAACTGGCCTTTATAAAATTAATAAAAGGCCATTAGGTGATAACTATGGTAGGGGTATGAAGTCTGTGAAGATAAAAGAATAGTTAAAATATATATTCCAGCCATTGTTTGCTAGCTTACTTTCCTATAATTGCATACTATGCAGGAGTCATATAGCTGATGGTCATAAAGATTCTTAGCTTTCCTCATTGCTCCCATAGATAACATCACTCTTATGAAGCTGAAGACTGGTCTTTGAAATATCTTCCAGACGCTGTATTCCAGCGGACCAACTGGCCCAACCAGACAAATGGCCCATACCATGGAACTGACTCAACTGGTCTTGTGACCCTCTTCCTGGGAATTCACTCAGTGCAAGAAGGCAATTTCTACTTCCCAGACCTATGGAGTTCATCCCCAGCCAATCAGTAGACTCAATTCCCTAGCCCTTTGTCCATCAAACTATCTTTAAAACCCTGGCCTAAAAATTCTTAGGGAGACAGATTTGAGATATGTCTCTCTTCTTCTCATTTGGTGCCCTGTGATATTAAACTTTTTTTCTGCTGTAACCCATACTGTCTCAGCGAATTGGCTTCCTCTTGAGCAGCAGGCAATGAACATGGTTGGGCAATAACAGAGCTCAGGGCCAGAGTCACTTGGTGGAAGCTGGGACCACAGTTGTCCTGTCTGGGGAAGCCAGAGGCAAAGAAGATATGTAGCTAGTACAGAATGTGACACTTGAGACAGATCAAGAAGGCAGGAAACACCCCAGCTTCTCCCTTCCTCCTGTCCGTCTCCTTCAAGTGCCTCCCATTGTCCAAACAGAGTTGGAAGCCAGTGACAGGAAAGCCTGGGAAACTAGTCTACAGGGATCAGCTCCATGACCGAGAGCAGAGGAAGAAAGAGGAAGAACTTGATCTAAGGGCAAATAGGACAAGTCTTGGTTCAGACATTAAATGTATAAGAAAGTTTCAGTTTTTCCTCTGAAGTTTCAAAACTTTGGGTCTATAAAACAAAATGATAATAGGTTAACAGGGAAAAAGGTGTATAAATTTATTAACATATACATGTGTTTATGGGAGTCATACAAAATATTAAAACTCAAAGAAAGGCAAGATGGTTGATGTTTAAATATCCTCTTCATTGAAGATAGGAGACATGGGAGGGGGCGGCAGTTATAGGAGTAAATGGTTTTCAGGGAAAATGAATGAGCCCCAAGAACAAAGGCCTGGGACCAAGTTTCTGAGCTCTTGGGAAGGTGGCATCACAGGTTATGGGAGAGTAAAGGGAGGAAAGTATATCAAACAAAGGCTGTCTTGTTATACAGATGAAAATATCTCAGGTAATCTAGGAGCTGCCCTCAGAAAGAACAGATAATAACCTATGGTTGACTTAATCTTTCCTAGATCTGGAAAAGGAGAGGACTCAGAGAAAGGCTGGGTATTTATTTTACCAGTGCAGATTTTTTTATATAGATGTAAATCTCCACAATAGGCAGCTTTGCAAGGCTATTCCTGTCTATGGATCTTTAAAATATGTCAATATTGAGGGTGAAGTGTTTTCAGTTTCCTTTAAATGCAAGTATCTTCAGGCATACCACATTTTATTATGCTCAGTTTTATTGCACTTTACAGATTTTACATTTTTTATGGAAGTTTTGTGGCAACCCTGCATTGAACAAGTCTATTGATGCCATTTTTCCAACAGCATGTGCTCACTTTGTGTCTCTGTATTGCATTTTGGTAACTCTTGCAAGATTTCAAAATTTTTCATTATTATTATACCTGTTATGATGATCTATGATTAGTGATCTTTGATGTTAATGTTACTATTATAATTGTTTTGGGGCATCACAAACCACACACATATAAAGTTGGTGAACTTAAACTATAAATGTTGTGTGTGTTTTGACTGTTCCAATGACCAGTCATTCACCCATCTCTCTCCCTCTCCTTGAGCTTCCCTATTCCCTGAGACATAATAATATTGAAATTAGGACAGTTAATGATCCTACAATGTCTTCTAAGTGTTCAAGTGAAAGGAAAAGTCGCTCATCTCTCACTTTAAATCACAAGTTAGAAATGATTAAGCTTAGTGAGGAAGGCATGTTGAAAGCCAAGATTGGCTAAAAGCTAGACCTGTTGTGCCAAATTAGCCAAATTGTGAATGCCAAAGGTATTCATTCACAAGGGCGGAAATTAAAAGTGCTACTTCAGTGAACATATGAATGTTAAGAAAGTTAAACAGCCTTTTTGCTGGTATGAAGGAAGTTTTAGCCACCTGAATAGAAGATCCATCTAGCCACAAACTATCCTTAACCCAAAGCCTAATCCAGAGCAAGGCCCTAATTCTCCAATTCTATGCAGGTTGAGAGAGGCTGCAGAAGAAAAGTCTGCAGCTAGTAGCAGTTGGTTATTTAGGTTCAAGGAAAGAGCCATCTCCATAACATATTATAAAAGTGCAAGGTGAAGCAGTGAGTGCTGATTGAGAAGCTGCAGCAAGTTATCCAGAAGATCTAGCTAAGATAAATCATGAAGGTGGCTACACTAAACAACAGATTTCCCATGAAGATGAAACAGCCTTCTGTGGAAAGAGGTGCCATCTAGGACTTTCATAGTTAGAGAGTCTGTCTTCAAAACTTCAAAAGGGCTAATGCAGCTGGTGACTTTAAGTGGAAGGTAATGCTCATTTACCATCCAGAAAATCCTAGGGCCCTTAAGACTTACTCTAAATCTACTCTATTAATGGAACAACAAAGCCTGGATGACAACACATCTGTTTATAGCATGGTTTACTGAATATTTTAAGCTTACTTTTGAGAACCGCTGATCAGAAAAAAGATTCCTCTCAAAATATTACTGCCAATTGACAATGCACCTAGTCACCCAAGAGCTCTGATGGAGATGTACAAGGAGATTAATGTTGTTTTCATGCCTACTAACATAACATCCATTCTGCAGTCCATGGATCAAGTAGTAATTTCAACTTTCAAGTCTTATTTAAGGAATACATTTGTAAAGCTATAGCTATCATACATAGTGATTCCTCTGTTGGATCTGGCCAAGTAAATTGAAAACCTTCATCATTCTAGATGCCAGTAAGAACATTTGTAATTCATGGGAAGAGGTCACAATATCAACATTAACAGCAATTTAATATTTGTGGATGACTTTGACGGGTTCAATATTTCATGGAAGAAGCAATTGCAGATGTGGTAGAAATAGCAAGTGAACTAGAAATAGAAGCAGAGCATGTAGATATGACTGAATTTCTCCACGGTGGCTCACACCTGTAATTCTAGCACTCTGGGAGGCCGAGGCCGGAGGATTGCTCAAGGTCAGGAGTTGGAGACCAGCCTGAGCAAGAGCGAGACGCCCGTCTCTACTAAAAATAGAAAGAAATTATATGGACAACTAAAAATCTATATAGAAAAAAAAAAAATTAGCCAGGCATGGTGGCACATGCCTGTAATCCCAGCTACTCAGGAGGCTGAGGCAGGAGGATTGCTTGAGCGCAGGAGTCTGAGGTTGCTGTGAGCTGGGCTGGCGCCATGGCACTCTAGCCTGGGCAGCAGAGTGAGACTCTGTCTCAAAAAAAAAAAAAAAAAAAAAAAGAATTGCTCCAATCTCATGATCAAAGGGATGAAGACTCCCTTCTTAAGGATGAGCATAGAAAATGGCTTCTTGAGATGAAATTTACTCCAGGCGAAAATGCTTTGAACAATGTTAAAATCACAGTAAAGTATTTGGAATATTACATAACCTTAGTTTATAAGCAGTTGCAGGGTTTGAGAGACTTACTGCAATTTCAAAAGAAGTTCTACAGTGGTAAAATGCTATCAAAAACCATCACATGCTACTACAAACAACTCCTTCATCAAAGGAAGAGTCAATTGATACCACAAATTTCATCGCTGTCTTTTTTTTTTTTTTTTTTTTTGAGACAGAGTCTCACTCTGTTGCCCAGGCTAGAGTGCCATGGCACCACCTAGCTCACAGCAACCTCAAACTCCCGGCCACAAGCAATCCTCCTGCCTCAGCCTCCCGAGTAGCTGGGACTATAGGCATGTGCCACCATGCCCGGCTAATTTTTTCTATATATATTTTTAGTTGTCCATATAATTTCTATTTTTTTAGTAGAGACAGGGTCTTGCTTTTGCTCAGGCTGGTCTCGAACTCCTGAGCTCAAATGATCCACCCTCCTCGGCCTCCCAGAGTGCTAGGATTACAGGCGTGAGCCACCGCGCCCATCGCTGTCTTTCTTAAAGAAATTGCCACGGCCACTCCAATCTTTAGCAACCAACACCCTGATCAGTCAGCAGCTATCAACATCTAAGCAATACCCTCTACCAGCAAAAACATCACAACTTGCTGAAGGCTCAGATGATCATTAGCATTTTTTAGCAATATAGTGTTTTTTTTAATTAAGTTACATCGTTTTTTTAGACATAATGTCATTGTGCCTTAGGAGACTACAGTATACTGTAAACATAACTTTTATATGTACTAGGAAACCAAAGAATTTGTATGACTTGCTTTCTTGTAATGTTTGACTTTTTATAACAGTCTGGAACTGAGACCACAATTTCTCTGAGATATGCCTGTATTACAAAAATTTGGATTTGTAGTAATATCTTCCTTATAATGAATGAAGTATTCAATTTTTTTCCTGAAGCTCTTAAAAATTTCAAAGGAGTAAATTAATTTTTAAAACTCCCATAACTCTCCTATTTTATGTGATAAAAAGTGAAAATCAGAACTCTAGCATAAATCTTAGAGCTTATGTTATGTCAACTATCTACTATACACAAAGAATTAAATTTTCCTATCTTGGAGATTAAATATAAATAAACATAAATAGCTCTTAAATATTGATTGACTGATTGATTATTGATTAACTCATTTGTTTATCCAACAGCTTAATGAGTTTTTTCTATGGTAGCAAAACAAACCAAAAAAATATATATGTAACGTCAGAGGCAAAAGGGAACAAAAATCAGATGGGACTGTATGAGCAGCAAAATAGAATAATAGTGAAGAGTTTATATCTGAAGTCAGATACACGTGGATTAGAATTGTAGCCCACCACTAATTCACTGTGTGACGCTGGGGAAGTTTCTGAACTCTCTGAGCCTTGGTTTCCTCCCATTTCCTCCTCACAGGTTTGTTATAGCACTAAGTTGGATCAGTCATGTCTCACATTAATGGAGCAGTTAATTTAGTCATCTTGTAGTTGTATTTCTTAAGTGAACTCTCTTTTTATTCAGTAATCTTTACTGCCCAGTTGTATTAAACATATTAAAATAAGAGAGTGCTCAATAAATGTTAGCTACTATTATTACTATTTCAACGATAAGTAAGACACAGACTCTTTTCTCAAGAATTTTAAAGGGAACAGTACTTCTAACTGTGAACTAAAATAAAACCCCAAGCCCCCACCAATTGAACAGGCCCCCCGTGGCGAAGAAGATCACTAGAAAAACCTTAAAATGGAGTTCTGGGCCATGAAAGAAAGGGAGGTTGGACATGCCCCAGACAATAAAATACTAAATTATTAATAGGACCTAAGGCCATGCAGGGCAAAGTTTAAATCATCTGCAGGCCATCAATTTGCTCAAGAGATCACCTGAGTTGGTTTATGCCTGGTGACTTATCTCTGATTAACAGACTTCCTTATCTTACCTTAAAACATGACAAAGTCTTATTTCTTTAATCAACTACAAAGCAAAGAATCTTTGAACCCACCCTGTCAATACCCCACTTCAAGATGTCCCACCTTCTCAGGACAAACCAATGTACACCTTCCATATATTGATTTATGATTTCACATACAATTCCTGTCTCCATGAATGTGTAAAACCTAACTATAACCTGGCGGCTTTGGCACATTTTTTCAGGACCTCTTGAGGCCATGTGCTCCAGGTCAGCAGTCACACACAGAATAAACCTCTTTAAATTATTTTACACAGTTTGGGTTTTTTTTTTTTTCATTAACATACTCCATTATAATGTTATTCAGAAAGTAGTAAGTGTATATAAAGAGATACAGATATGCTTTTCTTATTTGTTAATAATTAGAGAACAGAAAATTTGTTTCCAGCTTGAGCTACCAAGGAAGCCTGAACAGGGGAAGGAATTTGGGCTGGAGTTTGAAAGAGATGTAGGATTTGGATATACATATAGCAGTACAGAGGGAATCATGTGAGTGAAGGAAATCAAAATATTTCATCCTAAAACATGCGTCTTTGACATCTTTTGAGATGGCTGTTCAGAGGGCCTGCAAACAGAAGGGAGAGATTTGCATCTATAAACAATCTGCATTGATGCAGCCAGGCTTTCTCCAGGCCTTCCCTTGTCCAATCTAGGAAAGATTAACTGACTGTCTGACACATTTAAAGGTCTGAAATAAACATTTACCATCTATTCTCTCTGAAGGCTACTACCTGTGAGGTTTCATCTACATAACAAGATGACCTTTGCTAGCCAGGCCTTTTCCTCTCATAACCTGTTTTGCAACTATAACCTGATTTACCACCATAGCCTGTTATGGGCCATGCTTTGAGCTATCTTTGGGTAACTTCGAGATTGTATATAAGCTTCTATACTGTACTCCATTGAGGGGTTGAAGTAATCACTCTGCAATTTTCCCCCATGCACACTAATAAGTTTGTATACCTTTTCTCTTATTAATCTGCCTTTTGTGAGTTGATTTTCCAGCAAAACTTCCAAGGGTAAAGGAGAAGTTTTCCCTTCTCCCCAACATGAGCAAAGACATAAATGTGAAAGTGTGAAATGCTGAGTGTCAATGGCAAACCGTGAGTGGTGAGTAGGTACATTAGAATATCTGATGGGTGATGAGGGATAGTAGGAGTCAAATTTGGAAAGACAGGCTGATTTCAGCCAATAGAGAATCATCAATGACTGACTATAGGGTTTGGGCTTTTAGAAGGAAAACACTGTGCTAATATCCAGAGCTGGGCTTGGAGAACATAATAATAACATCAGTTGGAACTATGAACTGGAATGGAAAAAAGAAAAGCAAAAATTAAAGGCAAGTTAGATAGTTTTTGCTAAGCTGGTGTCAGGGAAAAGGATAAGTAGTTGAATTTGTAAATTCTGTGCATCTGCCTGAAGTCTTATTCATCTTTGATGGGAAGAAAACTCTACTAGTACTATAGACTAACCCTAGAATTAGACAAAGCTGGTGTCCACAGGTGAGTATATACTGTACAGCTGATACAATATCCCGTGATATTCCATAATCACATCCTTTAACCCCTACTTTTTCCCCAGTATAAATAATTTGGCAATTTTGTTGCCAACATTATTACTATTCATGTTCTTTCAACTTAATCCAGGCCTCACTTTCCAGAGAATCATTCTACTCACAAGTCAATCCTGTTGTATAATAAGGGTTATTACAAGCTATCTTCAGATCTGATGCAATTCCATAATACCTGATTTCTTCAGGATGTACAATTGTGATGGATTATTTCTGACTGTGACCCACAGCAATTTTCACCAGTATCCCAGTATCTAAGAGCACCAGAAGCCTAAATCTGGCTTTTCTTTTCATGTTTTAAATTGACCTGTAGAACGTATGTATTAATAGACTGTAACAAAGAGATTCATAAAAGAATAACTAAGGTTATTTTTCATAAGACATAGAAAAATATTCTTCCTTTTATCATTAAAAGATCCAGATGAGCCTCATCTTTTCATATAGCCAAGACAGCCATGGTATCGTAGGAGAACAAAGGTAAATTGACTTGTGTTTCAATGGAAGCATAAGTCAAATCCTCTGGCCCCATGAATTGCAATTATCACATATATCTAACATAGCATTCAACATATGGACATTTAATTAATCTTCACTTGTCTGCCTCTTTTTATTAGATTGTGATCTTCTGAAAATTGGGAACTACATCATATCCTTAGTTTTGTTTTGTTCTCGTATCCAATACCTAATTAACAGATGCCACATAATGGGTATTAGAGAGTGTTTAATGAATAAATTAATGGGATATTAGATTTGATTTAAATCCCTTATATTTTCTTTATTTGTTTTCTTGACTTTTGACTGTAGATTTTAATAATCTTATTTATTAAAATCTGACTAAAAATCTTTTAGGAAAAAGATGAGGTATGAATTATACATACACACACATTACACAAATTCTGATTCTCAAGGAAGTTTCACATATGGAAGGATTGAAAATGAAGAAATGTTTCCAATAAAATGAAGCCAATTTTATAACCTGTCCATTATTGATAAGAATGACCAAGGACTTTACCAAGGAGGAGAATTCAGTTCGTCTGGATCAGAGAAGTTGGTGCAGGTTTTTCTGCCAGACCCTGGTTTTACAGAGTGTGATTTTACCTACAAAACTGGCAAAGAAAACCTAGCTGGAAAACTGATAATTCCTCTAAGAGGCATCTGATAAAACCCCTGGGTATGGTATTTCCCAAAAGGTCTATTCACTAATACTAAATTATCAGGAAATAATATTCACAACACTTAAGGTGATGCTAGAATGAGATACTACAGAAACAAAAGGAAACTCCCACCAAATAAATAAGTAAATAAAATCCAAAAGGTAAAAGAGACACAACAAAAATACAGGTAAAATGCTATTTACTTCTGGAAAAAAGCTGAATACCTGAGGAAAAACATCAGCTCATTTTATTGGTGAAATAATAAAATTGGATGCAAGGGAGAGCTACAAAAAAGGGAGGGGAGAGTAGGGTAATCGTAAGATGGAGGGGAACATGGCTGATGGATACTCTACAGAGGAGGGTACTTCTTATGACTAAGATAGATTAGAAGGAAAATCAGTGCTAAGCCTTATGAAGGCACAGAACAGGAGGCATTAGAAAGAAATTTATTCATGTGATTAACAGAGAAAGGTTAAGAGCTATGACAGACAAAAAATGTGGGTAATAAATATACTATTCAGGAATGTCATTTTTCTTTTTTCACCAAATGACTGAGAAATTTTAGCCTTTGTTAGATTTGACAAAATGACAAATTTCTTTTCAATTTTTAAGCAAATCACAAACAAAACTCAAGATAAATTTAAAGTCTCATTTTGGAAATGATTAGGCAAGTTTGCTTTGCATTCAAACATGAAGAGGTATGTCATGCTCTATCCTTTCATTCAGACATTTACAGCTTACATAAACATATTTTATTGTATAGCTAAGATTTAAAAACAAAAAAAAACTAAATTGAAAATTCCTCAAGTAGAGTGATTACTTTTGTGTGTTTGTTCTTATATTTCCAATATATTCTGGACAGCTGTGAAAGTAGTGACCAGGTCATTCCCAAAACTCTTTTTAGCCACCCTTCCTAAACAACCAGTGCGAAGAGGCCGGGTATGCACTAGAACTACTTTTATACAAAGTATAACCTCACCCCCAGAGCGCTGAGACACCAGTGAAGACAAAACACGATTGTTGCCTAGTATTATTTTGAGTAGAAAATTTTAAAAATTTGATAAAACACTCTTTAGATCCTTACTACTCTTACATGTTAGAAATGTATAACCTCAGGCCTGCCCTACACCTACTGCATCAAAATCTTCATTTTAAAAGATCCCCAGGTGATTACTATGCACATTAAAATCTGAGAAGCACCGTTTTATCTCTTTGAATTCTGAATCATGACTTAGAAAAGTTTACAAAATAGTTAATTTTAGTAGGGCAAGGGGGACAAGAAAGTCTTCCTTAATCTCCGTTCAAAATTTCCCCAAGTACAACAGCACAGCAGAGAGTAGATGCCCTTTAATCAGAATCAATGCAACAGACTACCTACTTTAGGTCCTGACCCCACCAAGGGTTACTCAGGCCACTCGGTGAAAAAAAGGGTTGATTTTTAAAACATTTTTGTTGTTTACAAAGTATTCATCTATCGTGTCTCCCCCGCCTTGAATTACACACACGTATTCACAGAAATTCTTTATGATGCTGTCAGAGAATAGTAAAAACACCCATTTGTTTAAACTGTCTTATATCAAGTTTTCACTTTATGTAGTTATGTTTTAGGAGACATGATTTGAGTTGCAGTATATCTGATTTTGTAAAACAGGATTTTAATGAGGTTTTATACTTTGTGGAAAGTATAGAGAAAGACATATATAAACAAGGGGCAAGAAAGTGTGGTTATATAAGTTACCATAAATCTGAGTTGAATAAAAATAGAAGTTAAAAAAATACTGTGAATCATACCAGCATCTTCAGACATGCAAATCAAAGAAAGTTCATGTATATTGAACAAATCATGGTTGGAATTAACTTGTTCATCTATTAGTGTTTATAAATCAGCCTTTCTGATTAACAAATAACAGAAATGGTTTTTTCTCTGATGTATTAAAATTTAACTACTTGGATCTTTTTCCAGGTGAAAAGTTAATGAATGATCTTATTTTATGGCATATTGTTATATAAAAACTACTAAATCTTCCTTAAAAGTGAGAGAGCTACAGTTAACCATTGAATGAAATAATTTATCTCATATTCTGGCTTTTTCAAAAGCAGGCAGTATTAGTATCTCTGCCATCATTTCTAATTATGACACTGTCAATCTAATTGATGATATACATAAAATACTAGAAAGAAATAATTAACTGCAAATAATTATGCAAAAGTCAGCAGCACTAAATATGTGAGTGTTAGAAAATTAGGAGTTTTGAATATAAATTAATTAGAAAGGTGATTGCAACCTAATAGATTGATTGCTAACCCATAGCATTGACTCACTGAGCATGTCCGCAGAATTGAAATGTAAAATGTTAGTTATTTCATGAGCAGATCTATGCTAACATTTCTTTATAAATTTCAGTATGGGCCAGATTTAAGAAGAAAGACCTGTCATATTTCAGTAGTTAGGAAAATCTTTACCTCAAGGAAGGACTGCAAGTCCTAGAATCCCTGATTTCCACCCCCTTAAGCTCTTTTCCTGAAAAATCTATGTTAATACCGTTTTACTCTGAGGTTCTCAGAGGTAAGTGATGATCTCAGTGAATAGTTAAGAAGCCAGAGAATTCTTTAGAGAATTACTTTGTCCTCCAGAGAATTCTCACAGTGTACACATATCATTTGGGTGCTCAATATGCATTTGCTAAAAGTTACTGTTATTGACTAGCTCTTAATAAGACTGAACATGACTAAATACAACATAAGGTCAACTCCATTTTCTTAGGCAGTTGAAATGTAATTGATTTTTTATGTTTTCCTTGAAAAGATACATTACTAAAAATATTCTTTGTATGTAAGGAATGTTAAATTGAAGACGATATAATAGAAACACTCCCAGGAATTTATAAACAGGCATTTATACAGGGTTTTTATGCTATATTTGATTAAAGGTTAATTCATATTTATATTGAACCCTGAAAACGCAGTGATTAGACAAGTGATTGAAAAAAATGACAATTCAGATGCCTTAGAAATTTCCATACACACAACATTTTTAAAGATTGTTATAAGATAAGGAAAATGAATTGGCTGTTCTAGTATGGCAGTTTAAAAGTCATCACAAGGGGATAAAATTTAACATTTAAAAAATCACTGTCATTAAAGCAATAAGGTTGACAGAATAAACATAAGATGAGTAGAATAGACTACAAAGATAAGGTACAGGGCCAATAGTATATGAAAATTTAATATATCCTAAAGGTGACTTTACTAAGTAATGGGAAAGAGATAGATTACCCAGTAAGTGATGATGTCTATCTCTTTATATAAGGAAATGTACATCATAAAATATATTACTGGAATATTAAAGATACAATGTATAAAATGAAACTAAGTATAATTATAATTAATTAAATATTAAGTCATTTAAAAAGTAAGCCTGAGGTGGGAACACTTTCCTAAGCCAGGCATGAAGCCCAAAGTCATTAAATTATTTTGATAAATTAGACTTTCTAAAATTTAAAACTAACTTCTGGTAAAAAATAAAACAAATAAAAAACAATTTTAAAGCAATTCACTGAGAGAAAATATTTACAATACATTAAAAAAATCAGTTAATACCTCAAATATACAAAAAGTTCCTAGTCACAAAGAAGAAAAGAAAAACAGTGCAATAGAAGAAAAAATGAGTCATGGATAAGAATAGATAATTTACAGAGTAAGACAGTAATAATCAGGAGACTTTCAAATAGTTATTCACCTTTAATCTAATTAAAGAAGTGAAAATTGAAACATTATATAAATTTCATTTGAAATCTTTTCTACTAACAAAAGTTTCAAAAGTTGCACTGTTACTGAAAATTTAAATTGGAGCACCCACTTTGGAAGATACTTAGCAATATCTATTAATATTTTTTAAAGGTAATGCTCAGTAAATACACTTTTGAGATCTAGCCTAAAAAACAGAAAGAGCAATACACAGGATGTGTGTACAAGGATATTCCATGCATTATTATTTACAATATGAAATGATTGAAAAAAAGAGAAACATATAGTGATAGAATAGTGAAGTAAATTGGGTACATTCATTCAATTAAAATATCATGCAGCCATCATAAATAATGTACTGATTCATAAAGAAATTCATGATAGAATTGATAATTGAAAAAAGGGGGTTCATATATAAAAATACTTTTTTCAAATGAATGAATAAATATCTAACAGTTTATTGTCTTATATGTGTGTGTATCTATATAAGTGTCAATATTCTGAAAACATTTATTATTTGATTCCTCAGAAAGAGGATTAGAAGAAAAGGATGGGAAGAAAGATTGACTTTATATTATCTTGAAGTAGTAAGATTTTTGAGGAGATTTTCACTTTTTTTACTAATTTTTACATTCTGGAAACAAATAAATATATAGTCTCTAGCAATGTAAGTACATTTTCTGTGGAAAAAAATCTTACATCAAATTTATGCCCTCTCAATATGAACAAAACTGTCTGTTTTTCAAGAAAGTTTACTGATTTAGATTGAAAAGAAACATTAACTGCAAAGATTTTTGTAATTTTTGTTTTAATTCTAGAAAAAAACAGAAAAGCTGATAAGCTTCGTTGATTCTTTTTCTGCCAGTTTTTGGGAGCTAACCTCTTAGAAGTTCATGCCAGCATGTGCCACCTAGTGGCATATTAAGTACGATATTGCAGTAATTGAAAGAACAAAAACAAAGCATAAAAATCACTTTTCTTGAACTACTATAAAAATCATGAGACACTTATCCAATTTATCAGTAAGAATTTAAATCCTTATACCTCTAATAATAATAATAAATAAATATGACAAATAATAACAGTAATACTAAAAAGCTAACATAAACAGGATTATGATTTATATTTTCAATAATTAATTTATGTTTCTTTTTCCCTGTTTGGGTCACCTGCAGGTTATGGTATGAGTTGCCTGACATATTTCTCAACTATGGTTGAAGAGTAATCGGCCTCCTTTCCCAGCTGTTTCTAGTTTGCCTTATTAGAGTGGTTTCAAACTTTAGCATGCATCAGAATCACCTGGAGGTCTTGTTAAAACGCAGGCTGCTGGACCACATCCTCAGAGTTTTTGAATCAATAGGTGTGGGTTGGGCCAAAAATTTGCATTTTTCACAGGTTCCGAGGGGATGCTGACACTACTGCACCGATGATCACACTTTGAGCATCACTGCCTTGTCGTACTGCAGAGACTGGAAAGCAAAAACTACATTTTCCAGATTCCCTTGTAGCTAGGGATCTATATGTGAGTTAGGTTTCATCAATTACATGTCCTCTCCTGTAATTTGGAGGATGAATGAAAGGTGAGAGCTAATTCCATGCTCCTTTTGGCTATTTTCCGTGGCAAACAAGGGTACAGAGAACAGAGGGTTTTCTACAGTAGCATTCCTGTGTCCAGCTTCCAGTAGAGGTGGTGGCTGGACTTGGCATTGTCTTATCAAATGCAAGCTCCATGGAGACTGAGAGGCCTCTGTGGTGGCAGTGGCAGCAACAATCGCAGTGGAGGTGGCCTGACTTCAGCTTCCTGTTCCCTGGGGCACAGCTTCAGCAATGAGATTCTCACAGTGGCCTCCAGAGTCCTTTTCTGACTGTGGCAGGGGTGCTATCATCTCTGGTTGGTCAGTTCTGTGGTGTTTGGGGAATCTTACTTGGAAGCCCAGCACAATCTCTGCTGCTTCCAGCCTTTCAGATAATCTCATAAGCACCTAATTATCCTGCATAAAACGTCCAGCTTAGTTTCTGTTTCCTGTAATAAATCCTGACCCAACAGAACACACAAATATGTTAAGGAAATGTTCAAAGTCAGAAATTTCATCTGTGATTCATTCCTTTGTAACCATGAGCACGGTGCGCACTTAGTTTCTGTAAATAGACGTGTCTTAGACTAAAAATAGTTTGCCATACTATCTAACAAAAATGTCAAGATATTTAAAATAATAAGGGAAATTTTCTTGAAATCTAACTGCACTCTACTTTGGAAGCTCACTACGTATAACAAAACATGTGCTATTCCTCAAATGATAAAATTGTAGGGCTAAAAGGAATCTCACAGGTTATCTGATCTAATTGCCCTTCCTGCAACCCTTGCCCTTGTATAACAGAAAAAGTAAGTGAAATTCAGAAAACTTAAATGACAGCCTACTCTCAAGTCCAGGTTTTCAAATAGAATTAATATCAGTTAATTAAAGGATAAATTAGTTACCTGATTTACTGCCAGAAATAGTTTCTACCTTATATACCATCACATTTACATACTCTTTATGTTAACATGTTTCCTATACCTTAGAGTATTCTGCTATGATGGTATAGGGCTGAGTGTGTTATATTAAGTGATAAGAATAGATTACAAGGATAATAGCAATTATATGCACTTTGTAGTTTATGTTATTTTTAAAAATCTTATAAACTCAAGTGATTTTTTTCCCCCCAGTCCTATGGACAGTAGGTACAGTTTAGGAGTACCAGAATGAAATTCAATTTACATACCAGTCTCTATTCTTGTAACTGAGGCCCTAGTGAATTTGACTCACACCAAAAAGTCTGTTGAGCTTCTTGAAAGAAAGATACCCTACAAGATAGTCATTGAAATGCAAATTTATTTTTATACTGTGTTGTATGTATTTCTGGGGGGCGGGGGGAAAGCTATCCTAAATCTTTGGAATCCACACAGGAAAAAAAAATCAGGAAATGTGAAATTGTCTAAGTCCATTGAATCAGTGTAGTTAGTGTCTATAAGATACCCGTAGGCTCAGAAATTATGTGCTCAGGAGAGAAAGCATACTTCTAGAAATCAGAGCTTTGTTCTCTAGGAAACAGTAAAGCTAGTAATCAAAATGAAATAAAGGCACCCAATGAAGATTCCCATAGGTAAAACTGCTTCCTAAGTGGATGTTTGATTGCTCTCAGCTTCTCCTTTTATGTTCATCTTTCTACCACAAAAGCCCATTCTCTGTGGCATTTCATAAGGTTGCTAATGATTTACTGTTGGTAGATGCAGGATCCTCGAGGGGAGATACACAGAAATAGAGCAATTTTTTTTTTAATGTAGGACATAAATAGATTTTAAAATTTTTGTCCCATTACTTTTCCTAGGAAAAAAAGAATGCATTTTCCCCACATTTTCTCTGGTTATCTTAAATCTATATATTTACCTTAATACTTGAATATTGTAAGTATATGCGTTACTCTAGGAAAACTGTGAAAAAGACAATTTACTTTGATACTTTCTTATTTCACTTTCCTTTTTTCATTGCCTTAACCACCTGCAGGGTCACTGTCAGGGATGCTACTGTCATTGATCCTTACTAAAAATTACACCTCCTCTGTGGCTCTATTAACATTCTGTTATTCATTGTGGATGATTTTACCTTATGTTAGAAAAAAGGGTGTCTAGTAAACAATTCGTACTAAAGTATAAATGTTAGGCAGGGACCAAATCTGCAGGTGGCAGATACAGGCCAGAAGGGCGGTTTCCTAGGGGCGGAGAAGTGGGGGGAGGGAAATGCAGAAAAACACAGCTAACAACAGAGAAGAGCAGGAACTTGAGGTTTTGAGGTAAACACACCTGTGGAGCTGCAACTTTGTTAAAAGAACACCTGTCAATCGTCAATCGTGTATATCAATTATCTGGTAACATCCCACACCTCCCCTCAGCCCTCCCCAGACCAGGTCAATCAAAGGAAACCACCTGGCCATCCTCAATGTCTTTCTCCACTCCACTCGTGGAGACTGACCCGTTCCTCTCTGAAACATACTTTCCGCTTTGTATAGCTCCCTCCTTTTCTGCAATAAAAGCTGTTTGTGTAGAATTGCTTCCTGTCTGTGGTCACTCTGTCACACCCATCCTGCTTGTAAATTTTCCAAGCAAGGAGCCAAAGAACCAGGACAACAGTCTGCCAAGAAGCCAGACCGGACAATAAATGACTAATGGCCCCCATACATTTCCACCTTAAAAGAAGTCACTTAACCAAATAAATTGCTAAATTGTGAAATTAATCTGGACGGGAGAGCCTAAAATGTAATTTTCTTTCTAATCTAATAAGGGGAAAAATTACTCAACTATAATCAGTGTAACAACTTGTGCAAAACTTATTTTTTGTTCAAAATATATAAACAAGAAAATATATCAATTAACAGTATTAACAGTGTTTTGGGTTGATTGTTAGCCACATGAGCCAAGGATTAAACATCATTTTAACCAACATTAACTTCTAATTATGACCCTGAATCATTTCTTACATTTTATCTCTTAATAAATACTAAATTTTAGGCTACTTATAATAGTCCATAAATGGAAAATTAAAATTAAACCCAACTTCCCTCCATTCAGTCTGGGAGGCTATGAACGATAACTCAGCCTACCTCTCAGATTTCTGTCAAGTTGGCTGTGTGATGATGTTAGAGAAATATGACCCTTTAATCTTGTAACAGAAGTAAGGGCCTGGAAAAGGGCAAAATGTATTACAAGTTTTCTCTTTCAATCACCACCCACCCCCTTTTTGGGAATTAAAACCTGCATTCCTGCCTGAGGCCAGTAATCAGAGGGGCTAGGGAGTGTTCTTTGTTTTTTGTACCAGAGGAGATGGCTCAGTGGAATTGTCCAGGCAAAGGTCCCGAGATTGTCTTCACTGGAGATTCTACAGTTAAACAGTAATAGCCCAAAGCTGAAGATTCCCTTTAAAAGCTCTGTATTTCTACTTAAAGGGAAGACAATGGTACTTTAAGAAAAGAGTCTGCCATCCTCCTCTCTCACCTGCAAATTAATAAACTTCTCTTTTCCTTTTCTTCAAACCAAATATCCTCATTCTTCGTTCAGCCGTATCAAACTTTTGGCAACAATCTGACATTTAATAGTATATGAGGAAGCTGGCTTGAGGTTTTACTATGTAGGGCACTTTTTTTTTCTCAAAATCAGACTTCCTTTCATTTTGGGTATCAGAGTATTCACCAATAAATCCTTAGATAATATTCTTTGATAATGTGGTAATGCTATTAGTGATCCAAATCTAGCAGATCATGTATACAAAGTATTAAATGCATTATGTATATAACATGGATATAGCTGAGGCACTGGAAACTTTAACATTCGAATTTAATATGAGAATCTATTCCACTGGTTTCTGAAACCTGCTAGCTTCAAGTTCCTGCTTTGCCCAGGTGTATCAGTCTGTAGATTCTCTCTCTATCCAAGATAAGCTACTGCTACTTGTAGGGATCAAAGGCCCCTGGCCCCCCAAAGCTTTGCCAAACTGTAGGGACCAAAGACCCCTGTCCCCATAAAGATTTGCTGAAAAATTACTGACAGATTGCAGATTGATTAATAGGAGGAAAAGGATACAAGTTTATTTAACCTGTATACATGGGAACCCTCAGAATAGAGATTCAACTCCCCAACAGGGTTTAGAAGCCTTTATGCCTTTCTGGTAAGATGGGTTATGGGACGGGGGAGAAGAGAAATTCTGTTGAAGGGCAATAAAGGATTGCTAGGGAGGATGAATGGAAGGGGAACAGAGATAAACTGGTAAACAGTTATCTTTGGCATTTAAATGAGTCTGAGAGAAGGGACATTATCTTAAAGAGTCTGTTCAGGTGTGGTCACATTCCTGGTCTTACAAGGAGGGAAGAAAAGAATAATTGTTCTCCTAGGTGGGTCTGGACCTTGGGCAGATACAGAAACTTTAACTTTTTTGGAGAGTGCCTATGGTGGTGCCGGGGTGACCCTGAGGCTTCTTCAGTCAGTCCAGCATAGCAAAATGCCATATTTTGGGGTAAAATGCTATTTGTTTTTTTTTTTTTTTTTTTTTTTTAGGCAGGGTCTCGCTCTGTTGCCCAGGCTAGAGTTAAGGAGAGTCATCATAGCTCATTGCAGTGTCAAACTCCTGGGATCACTTGAGCTTAATCCTCCTGCCTGAGCCTCCCAAAGTGCTGGGATTATGGACGTAAAATATTTCTAATGTCCTTCATGCTCTTCTTTGGGTCTTCTCAGTTCTGAAAAGCACCCTTACATATTCCATTCCCCAAGTGGATTTGCCTTCACTCAGACAGTCATTGAAGTTTAAGGAGTTACAAAGTGCTAGTTTGGTGGTGGCGGGGGCAGCAGAGATCTGCAGGACCAACTAACGATTTATTATGGGAAATCAGATGTTCCTGTTTATAAACTGTCCTTCAGTCATTCTCATTTGCCATCACACAGTGCAGCATTCTGGCTTTCCTCAGGTTATTGGCCTCCTTTCTCTTCCTTTCAGTGACTCTCTCCTTCCATTTCTCCCTCTTATTGTCAGGAAATTCAAAAACTCTTATTTCATTATGAGGAGCAATCTGATATTTGTTTGTCTCTCTCCTCAGCCCTCCTATAGACATATTTTCCACATACAAATGTCTCGTGAAAGTGTTAGGTAGATAGTGAGGGATTCCGGGTCTCATAGGGACAAAAGTGGGTGCTTCAGTGATTCACACCTCTGCACATGGGCTTTCAGAGAGGTTCATGGGAGTTCTGCATGGACAGTAAAACTCAGGTCATGCAAGTCCCAACTGTCTAATCAAAGTGGTTCTATGGTGATGTCTGAGCCACAGGGAGGTCCCAATCTGGGCACTATAAAACAAGATGCAGACCATAACCAGGCCCCTTTTTTTTGCCCCTTCCTTTGGCTCTCCCTTTGCTGCAACAATGGGTCCAGTTGTCATCTGTGGCGTATGCACCATGCTCTGTAAACCTCTGTCTTGCTCTTGCTCTATTATCCCATCTTTCTCTCCTCAATAAACTTCATTTTCATGCTTGCCTAACTTTGGTACAGCTAGTCATTCTTTGGCCATGAGAGTGCCAAGAACTGATCAGACTAAAACCTGAGAAAAGCATTTTGCTAAACAAAAAAAAAGTCAACCTGAAAAAACCCATTCCTTTTCTCTAAGTTATAGAAGCAGATACATTGTTAGAGTTTTACAAAATGCAACCATAGTTTCTCTTCAATATGTGTGTATAAGCATCTATTTCTAAATACAAATAAAAAGACAGATATGTATATTTAAACCATAATAATTAATTTTGGATTAGGTTTAATATGAAAAGCTACTGTACATGAGCCAAATAATAATTAAACTTATTCATAATTTTACATACCCATAGATTTGGCTGGCTCATTGCTATGGTAGATTTCTCTTGTGTGAGTAGCAAAATTTTTAAGAATCTGTGTTCTTGTATTGCTAGTTTTTCCAGATGAACAAAAAACAAAACAAAACAAAACAAGAATCTGTGTTTTGATGTGTATCTATAAATGATATTTTTCTATTAATAAAAAATAATTTTTACTGCACCCTAAGATAGATTCTATAGGTCAACCTGGAAGAAAACTCAATGAATAATTTTAAGCTATTAGTTTATGATTAAATGTCATGGTTAACCAGCAGAGCTGTATTTTAGGTGCTAGTCAAGGGCAAATTCTGGAAATATACTTTCAGTATATGTTTTCCCCAAATATTTGATAGATAGTCATAGCAATACTTATTGCTTTTGCCTCTGTAATAAACAGAAAGAAAAATACAGAAAATTACACAAAGAAAATCTGAAAGTATCTATTATACCAGAAAAAGTTTTATACCATGGAATTTAAGGCCCAAAATTACATAGGAAATACTCAGAAACTTAATTATTCCTTCCCTCATTGATGATTACTTATCAATGCAAATAGCAAAGAAAAATTATTTTAATTAATGTGCATATTAAAGGGAGGAAGAAACTATGCCTTTATGACTGATGTTCTCTATAAGAATAATTGCCTCATTAACCTTACAATATCAACTCTGCCTCATTATGAAGGTCAAATAAATGGATTTATGTATTTCTGAGTATGAGAAAATTTTATGCAAAGTGTTGAAAGTGCTACTAAATCATTTGTTAGAGACACAATTTTAAAAGACAATCTTAAAAATGAAATGAAATAGGCATAGAAACATAAACCATAACATGTGCAACTACTATCTTTTACATTATTTTTTCAAAGAAAGAATGATGACTCAGGATGGCATAAACTATATGCATTCTTGGAATAAGACATGATCAAAGTAGGAAGTATTTCCTCTATATAAGACTTTAAAAATACAATGGCATGATTCCTAAAGAGAGAGTTTAAAATATAAAATAAGATATAACAATGGTTCTGGTTATACAAAAAATTAGTGTGCTATTTTTAGAACACCACTTCAAGAAGTGTCAAGATTCCTGGCCTATGTTAAATGACCATACCCATATTGTTTCCCCCACATTTTGAAAGTAATTACCCTCCTACAGATATTAAATCTCTCTGAAACAAATTGAACATAAACAAGAAATTTTTCACTAGAAATGGACTCTCACTTTAATAGAAATTGCCAAAAAATAAGGAACCATTGATTTAGTTTTAAAAGGCTGAGATGTTGATTAAACCTTTTGGATTTTCAAAGGTCTGTAAAAATAACCAACTCCAGTACTAACATTTTCATAACCTACAATTCTGTAACAGCTTTGGTCATTATAGTAAAACATGACAAATGTTCATCTTTGCTTTCATCAAGGTATTCTTGTGTCTAAATGAAAAAGAAACGTTTATAGTTGGATGATTTTTTTCATATCTAACTGAATTTTTAATTTTAGAATTGTTTTCTAAAGAAAAATTTTGAGGATAGTAGAAGGTTCTCATATGCCCTGTACTAAGTTTCTCCTATTATGAACATATTAGTAGGGTGCATTTGTCACAACTAATGAACCAATATTGATACATTGTCATTAACTAAAATCTACACTTAATTCAGACTTTCTTTCTCATGATGATTTTCTGTTCCAGTATCCCATTTGGGACAATGTGCTACATTTGGTTGTCATGTCTCCTCAATGTTCTTTGGCCTGTGACAGTTTCTCAGACTTTCCTTGTTTGTGATGACTTTGACAGTTTTGGTGAATGCTAGTTTCAAAATTTTAGGTAATTTCTAAAATATCCCTCAATCTGTGTCTGTGTGATGTTTTTCCCATGGTAAGAGTAGGGCTATGATTTTGGGAGAGGATGACCAAACAGATAAAATGCCATTCTTAACATATCATATGCAAGAATACATGCAATCACTATGACTTATCACTACTGATGTTGATTTTGATTACCTGGCTATGGTAGTGTTTGTCAGCTTTCTCCACTATAAAACTTATAGTTGAATAAATGTTAGTATGTATTGCAAGAGTTATCTTCTTTTCTTAAAAAATAGAACACACACCCAGCTTTCTAGTAAGGATTAGGACTCTTTCTGCCTGGAAAAAAAGGTGCTAAGAGAGGCCTCAAATTCTCTTTCAACTCTAGAGTCCCAAACTTCCATTCTCTTCTTGTTAACAGAAGCTGAGTTAAGTTCAATCTCCATATTATAAAGAAATTGATGGATGATCCTAAATACATCTCTTAAGGCCAAGAACTAATTGGAACCCCACACTGTGAATGTTTGGATCAGTCTGAATTAACTTTACTTTTTAAACTTTATTTTAGGAATAATTTCTGGATTTCTACAGCATTTTGGGGTTGAAAGGCTTATGACATAGATGGGGTGTCTAACTTAAAATAATAGATGCCCATAAACCCCAACCACATCAATAAGAGAAAATAAAGTAGTGGACAAGGAGGAAATTTACAAGACAGAATTGTGGCAGGATTGGGATGAGGGCGATGATATATGGGGGGGAAAGAGTTGTCAGAAATTTATTTGCAACTAAATTCAAAGTCATAGTCCCACAAACATTAAAGTTCCCTAGACTTTAGCAAGTGAATTATGTATAAGATTGCATTTAACTTGTATTATTGCACTAGTTTAAAAGCCCCTTGTCTTCAGAGGTTTAGAATCTAATGAGAGAGACAAGGAAAGGCTAAATAAATGTAATGATCATGGGAAGAGCTACTACACTCATCTAATAAGAGAAAATAGGTCCCCACACAGATGCACACGCACACATTCATATGCATTTATAATCTGTATTCTTTATTAATATACCCCACTGTGGTTTGTTGGTAGAGATTATGCATGCGTGTGTGTGTGTGTGTGTGTGTATCTGTGTGGTGCATGGGTACTTCATTTGGAAAACATGTGCCAATATGCTAGCAGTAATTGAGGACTAATGAAACAGATACACATAGGAAAGGACATCCTGATTTTTCCAACAATCAAAGCTAAAGTGAGTCAGAGGTAACCTTAACTGAGATGACCTTGTAGCCATCTGCCATTTCCTAAGCAAGTCAATAGGACATGAGATAAAAGGATACAAAATATAAAAACTCCGTCTCCCTGGCCAGTTACTAGTGTGGCAGGGTAATTAGGAAAAAAACAGAGAAGGCAAATAAAAGCTAGAATGAAAACCAGCAGGTCATGTGGTAGCACATGATGGTCAGCATAAATTAGAGGTTAAGATCATGAACTCCAAAAACAGAGTTTTGGAGTTCAGATTCCAGCTGTGCCACGTATCAAGTATATGACCTATCTGCACCTCCATTTTGTAATCTGTAAAATTAGTATAATAATAGAAACTACATCATATTCTAAGATAGTTTTAAGGATTAAACGAGTTAATATCTGTGATGTTAAGATTAACTCTTATGTGTAGCAACCATGTAAGTGTTAACTGTTATTATTTCTTATAGCAATTAAGGGTAGTTTCTCACAGCTGCTCTATATAAGCAGTTTAGAATCAAATAAACATAAGTTTTAGCTCTTATCAAGTATGTATGACCTGAGTAAGTCATTTATCTTCTCTGAGTTTGTTTTCTCAACTTTAAAATGGATCTTTTGAGGAATAAATAAAACTATGCATATGAAATCCTTAAGACAGCAGCTTACGCATAATAAAGAATAACAGTGTTTATCATAATTATTAACATGTCAATAGTACTGGCCAAATAAAAAGTAGAAGTTCACCAAGTGAAGAGAGGTCTCTTAATGAAAAGTGCTAGATCCTAGCACCAGCTATCAATGAACTTGTAGGGTCCCAAACACTTATAAAGAGAGCAGTGTACTGCTACTTTCAAGGCCACAGAAAATGTTGTCTAATGTTGTTATCAAAATATATCTTATGATTTGATTTTTGACTGAGAGAGGAGCATTACATTGTCCAGCAGGTTGTGTTTCCTATAGTTGGTGGGTGTGAGTTGCATGCAAAAGAACTATAAACCAGCAAGGCACTGTGACTCACACCTGTAATCCTAGCACTCTGGGAGCTGAGGTGTGAGCGAGGATTGCTTGAGGTCAGGAATTCAAGACCAGCCTGAGCAACAGCAAGACCCCATCTCTACTAACAGAAAAAATTAGCCAGGTATGGTGGTGCATGCCTATAGTCCCAGCTACTTGGGAGGCTGAGGAAAGAGGATTGCTTGAACCCAGGAGTTTGAGGTCACTGTGAGCTAGGATGACGCCACAGAACACTAGCCTGGGTGACAGAGTGAGACTCTGTCTCAAAAAAAAAAAAAAAAAAGAAAGAAAAGAAAAAGAAAGAAAGAAATATAAACCTACAGAAAATTACTTGTATACTTTATGATCTAGACATATTTTTGTGAAATAGTTATAATCACTAGATTTTTCTTTATGCCAAGGTTGCCCTCTTTTGTCCTTCCACCTTCTGGATGGTATAATGTGGCATGAAAGCCCTCAGCAGATGCCAGCATCATGATCTTGGACTTTCCGGCCTCTAGAATGTGAGCCAAATAAACTTCTCTTTTCTAAAAACAAATGGAAATGGAAGCACAACATACCAAAACTTATGGAACACAGCAAAACAACAGTAAGAGGAAAGTTTATAGTAATAAACACCTACATCAAAAAATTAGAAATATTTCAAAGAGAAAAAGATGTAATAACACATCTCAAGGAACTAGAAAAGCAAGAACAAAAAAACCCAAATTAGTAGAAGAAAAAAATCATAAAGATCAGAGCAGAACTAAACAAAATAGAGATTTAAAAAGCAAAGCAAAAAATAAAGAGAACAGAAAGTTGGTTATTTTAAAAGATAAACAAAATTAACAAATCATTAGGTAGACTAGGAAAAAAGAGAGAATCACAAATGAAAAAGGAAAGAATACAACTGAGATCACAGAAATACAAAGGATCATTAGAGACTATTATGAACAATTATATTCTAAAACATTGGGAAACCTAGAGAAAGTGTATAAATTCCTGGACATATATAACATACCAAGATTGAACCAGGAAAAATAGAAAATCTGAACAGACCAAAAATAAATAGCAAGATTGAATCAGTAATAAAAATTCTCCCAACAAAGAAAAGCCCAGGACTTAATAGCTTTACTGCTGAATTCTATAAAACTTTTAAAGAAAAACTAATACCAATTCTTCTCAAACTATTCTTAAAAATTGAAGAGAAGGGAATTCTGCTTGATACATTCTATGAAGCCAGCTTTTACTCTCATACCAAAACCAGGGAAAAAAACACACACACAACAGAAAAGAAACCTACAGGCAATATCCCTGATGAGCAGATGAAAAAAAATCCTCATCAAACTACTTGCAAATTGAATCCAACAGCACATAAAAAACAAACAATACACCAAGATGAAGTAGTATTTATCCCAGGAATGCAAGGATACAAATTAATAAATGATACATCACATTAACAGAATCAAGGACAAAATACATATGATCATATCAATAGATGCAGAAAAAGCATGTGATAAAATTCAACATCTCTTGATGATTAAAACTCTCAACAAATTAGGTATAGAAGGAGCATATCTAAACACAGTAAAGGTCATATATGGCAAACCCACGGCTAACATCATATTAAATGAGGAAAAGCTGAAAGCCTTTCCTATCACAACTGGAGCAAAACAAGGTAGCCCACTTTTACCACTCCTATTCAAGGTAGAACTCAATGTCTCAGCCAGGGCAATTAGGCAAGAGGTAGAAAATAAAGGGCACCCAAATTGGAAAAGAGGAAGTCAAATTGTCCCTCTTTGTAGAAGACATAATTTTACATATAAAAACCTAAAAACTCCATGAAAAAACTTAGAACTAATAAAAAATTTAGTAAAGTCACATAATACAAAATCAACATACAAAAATCAATGCTAATAGTGAACTATCTGAAAAAGAAATCAAGAAAGCAATTTCATTTACAAAAAAAAAAAATCCAGAAATAAATTTAACCAAGGAGATGAAGTATCTCTACAATAAAAACCATAAAATCCTGTGAAATAAATTGATGTGGTCACAAAAAAAAAAAAAAAAAAAAAAAAGGAAATGTATCCCATGCTAACGAGATTGGAAGATTTAATATTGGTAAAATGACCATATCACCCAAGCAATCAATAGATTCAATGCCATCTCTATCAAAATACCAATGACACTCTTCACAGAAATAGAAAAAACTATCCTAAAAAATGTATGAAACCATAAAAGACCCCAAATAGCCAAAGCAATATTGAGCAAAAAGAACAAAGCTGGAGGCATCACACTAGATGACTTCAAAATATACCAAAAAACTATAGTAAACAAAATAGCATGTTACTGGTATAAAAACAGACACATAGACCAATGGAACATCATAGATAACTCAGAAATAAATCCACATATTTACAGCCAACTGATTTTCAACAAAGTTGCCATGAACATACATTAGAGAAAGAACACACTTTTTAATAAATGATGCCAAGGAAACTGTATATTCATATGCAGAAGAATGAAACTTGACCCGTCTCCCACCATATATAAAAATCAAATCAAAATAGATTAAAGACTTAAACATAAGATCTGAAACAAAACCTGATTTTAAAATGGGCAAAGGATCTGAAAAGACGGTTGTCAAAAGATGACATACATATATCCAGCAAGTATATAATAAAATTCTCAATATCACTAATCATTAGGTCAATATCACTAATCAACAGAGTGATGCAAATCAAAACCACAATGAGATATGATCTCACCCCATTAGAATGAGTTTTATCAAAAGGACAATAAGTAACAGTCCTGGCAAGGCTACAAAGAAAAGGGAACTCTTACATACAATTGGTGTTAATATAAATTAGTACAGGCATTATGGAAAACAGTGTGGTGGTTCTCCACAAAACTAAAAGTAGAACTACCATATGATCCAGCAATCCTTTTTAGACTTTTCAAAAAATTGAAGAGAAAGGAACACTCTCCAACTCACTCTATGAGGCCAGCATTACGCCTCATAGAAAAAGACACTACAAGAAAACTACAGACTAATATCCCTTATGAACATTAATTCAAAACTCCTCAAGAAAATACTAGCAACTAATTTCAGCAGCAAATAAAAGGATTATATGGCATGACCAAGTGATACACTATCCTGAGTACAAGAAAAAATGCACCAGTCCCTTCCTCAGAAGAGGAGGTAAAGTCCTTCAGTGATTTTTCACTCTTCTCTTGATATAACCATATCTTAAATACTACAATGTAAAATTAATACTGAAATACTGATATAAACTCAATATATCTTAAGTTACATGATAAAAGAATAAAAGAAGGAAAGAAAAAGATATTTGCATAACATATGTATATGTGCACACAAATGCATTCTTAGCAAAATAGAAATATTCATGACAATTGCAATCCTCATTTCTGTAACTGGTCATGTGGTCCTCACTGCTATTTATAACTAACTTCTTCTGTTACCTACTTTGTATTCTCTTTGCCTTCAACAAGCGCCTCAGCTGGTTGTGGTTCATTACCTCGTGGAATGACCCAAACCTTCATTCCCTAAAGGTATGGGCCACTGGTAGTCCGCGGGGATTGGATTGTAATAGTTTCCCATTGATCTTAGTCATAGGGCATGGTAATACTAAGAGAGGCCCTAAAGACCTCTTGTATTTCAGACATACTCTTTCTTACCTCCATTATGGAGCAGTAGTCCAATTTCCAATTTCCCCTTGGTAGTTGGATCAATCACCCCAGCTAGCATCATAACTCCATTTCTAGCTAATTGAGTTAGACACATGAGGAATTTAACTTCCAGTTCAGTGGAATCATTGTGCCTCCTGGTAGAAGCATTGCTCCCTCTGGAATGCATACCTCTAGGCCAGCAAAGCATAAAGTCATGGGAACAGGAAACAAAAATTTTCATAGTGGGTCACTAGAGGTAATGGTGAGTGCCACTTCTATCTCTACCCTTTGATTCCTAGACCCATGAATCCTGGCTATGGGAGAAATGGTAATACATACTGGATGCTGATTCAGACCATAAATGGCCTTCTGGAGAAACTTGCCCCAGCCCTGCAAAGTATTGTCATCTAGCTGATGTAATTGTGTCTTCAAAGGGCCATTACAATGTTCTATCAAACCAGCTCCTTCAAGATGATGAGGAACGTGGTAGGATATTCCGTGAACATGAGCCCTTGCCATACTTCTTTGGCTGTGAAGTGAGTTCCTTACTCAGAAGCAATGCTGTGTGGAATATCATGACGGTAAATAAGGGATTGTGTAAGCCCATAGATGGTATGGTAGTTTTGGCAGAAACTCAGTGTGTAGAGAAGACAAATCCATATGCAGAGTGTCTATCCCAGTAAGGATAAAACACTACCCCCTTTTATGATAGAAGGGGTCCAATGTAATCAACCTCTCACGAAGTCGCTGACAGATCACCCTAGGGGATGGTGCCACATCAGGGGCTCATTGTTGGCCTCTGCTGCTGGCAGATTGAGCACTCAGCAGTGGCTATACCAGGTCAGCCTTGGTCCGTGTTGCTGAGCCCGTGCATAACCTCCATCCCTATTCCCATGGCCACTTTGCTCATGAGCTGATTGAGTGATAACAGGAGTGCCTGGGGAAAGAGGCTAACTGGTATCCACAAAACAGGTCATCCTAGCCACTTGATTATTAAAGTCCTCCTCTGCTGAAGCTATCCTTCAGTGGGCATTCATATGGGACAGAAATATCTTCACGTCCTTTGACCCTTCAGAGAGGTCTATCCACATATCTCTTTCCCAAATTTCTTTGCCATTAATTTTCCAATCACGTTCCAAGTCCTTGATCATCCAAACCATTGACTACAGCCCATGAGTCAGTATATAATTGCACATCTGACCATTTCTCCTTCCAAGCAAAGTGCACAGCCAGGTACATTGCCCAAAGTTCTGCCCACTGAGAAGATTTCTCTTCCTCATTGTCCTTCAGGAATGTTACAGAAAGGTGCTATAGTTTTTAGGTGGTGCCTGCATATCATGCAGAACCATCTGTAAACCAGGCCCTATGCTCTCCTCTCTGTCAACTGATCATAGGGTGTCTTTGGGGGTGAAGTTTTGAAATATGCCTTTGAATAAGCATATCAGATGATTTTAGTATGTCCTAAATTTTTATCTATAGATATATGTAGACAGATAGCTATCCTTGGAGGAATATGACTTGACCCATAGTATAACTGATTATACTAAGATGCCTCATCAGTGAGTTTTATCATTTTATCAGGCAGACCTCTAGATTTGACTGAATATTTTCAAAAAAATAGTGAAATGTATATACAGAGAAGAGCACTATAAGGATCACAATAATGACATTCATGCTCAAAGTACAGAAATGATTGTCACAAATACCTGAATTATATTCCAATTTCATTTTGTGGCTTCAGGCAATTGAGATGTCCTCTTTGTTTCTGCTTTCTCAAGTACTAGAATGGAGGAAAATGCTATAAATGGCATTAAATAAAATATTGATGACTGGCCATCTATAACTTAAGTAATTAAGCTCTCAATAAATCCTGCCAATTCTCAAGTTTTTAGGAGCTGATTACTGAGCTTGCATTTCTGGTCTCCTTCTTACTGCCTGCCCCCCTGCATCCCAGGGCTCATTAGCACTCACTCCGGAGAGTGGGCTGCAAATGGAGGAGAAGGTGGAATTCATGTCAATCAATCATGAATCACTTCTTAATAGCTCTGCTCATTTCTTGCAGTGAGAGAAACAGTACGAAGGATGGGGACAGGACATCATTGTGATTATACAGAAACAGAAAAATATAGTTTGCCAGTATGTACAGAGTGAATATGGCTACTCCATATAGGCTTGCTGACTAGATGACTTTGACACATGCCAATAAAGTGAGTGGGTAGTCCTGGAAAGCAGTGGAATTTCATTTGCTTGCATTTATTCTTTTTGCTCCTAAAAATATAGTTTAAATGATGGTTCTGCTTTAAGAGGAGGTGAAGAGTATCACAATGTGGTTTATAAAGTGATGTATAGGGATTTAAACATATCATTCCACTATCACATTCCCATGTCCTAAGAATAGGATGATATACTATATTATATGCATATAGTTAAAAGTACAGGTTTGGGCTCCAGAATGCCTGGGTTCAAATTCTAACTGTGCCCTTAGCCAGTTAAATTTGAACAATGAGCTTTACTTCTCTGTAGCTCAGTTTTCACATCTATCATTCCAAAAAATGTGGTTTTTGAGATTAAATGAAGTAATACATGAAAAGCACTTGGACATAAGTATTATTAAACACGTTAGCTATTATTATCTTAAGGTATATTTTGAAAGAATTTTTCCATATTATCTTGTGTGATGACTTTAAATTTAAAGAAGCATGATCTTTTTCACTAAAGTTCTCCTCTAATTAACAAAATATTTAGTATTCATTCTATCTACCTAGAAAATATAATAAAGAATAACATATAAAGAAATAAATATAATGGAATAAAATATGAAGAAAATAAAACCACCCACAACCATTAGCCACTCTTAATGGTTTTGTGCATTTTCTTTGTTTTTTTTTTTAACTTCCTGTGCATATTTTTACCTCATTGAGATAATCGGTTCAAACTTATGAGATGGCAATACTCAAATTTTAGACCTACAAAAATGGCAATTTCATCTCATATATGTGCCTTCCATTTCTGTTTATTTATTTTATATTTTATATGTCTATATATAAATGTTAATAACAAACTAGACAATGGAGGTTATTATTCCCATTTTATATTTTTAGAAACTAAAGCTCAGTATAGTTAAGTAATTTATCCTAAGAGAGATGATTTGCAAGTGTTGGAGGTAATAATAAGGTCTAAGTCACCGATTTAGAGGAAAATGTGCTTTCCCTTATAGCAAATCATCCTTTAAAATTATTAGTTGAAAATATAGACCATAAAATGGAATGTGATGAACAAGAATACCCATTCTTATTTCCAAAAACCATCATATCTGGTCTTCTGTCTTTATAAACTACTCATCTTCTATTTCATTTTTCCAATTCATGCACTCTCCAAAAAAATGCTTGAAGCCTCCTCATTGTCAATTCACCAAAGGTCACATGTTAAATGCCTAAAAATGCATGCTTAGCATTTCATAATAACCATAGTACAAACACTATAATGATCTCCTCACCAAAATTATCAAGATGATTGCTCTGTATCATCTATCCTTTTTTCTTAGCTGAAATATTTTAAAGCAAATTCCAGATGTCATGTTATTTTACAGTTTATTTTAGTAAACATGTCCAAACAATAGAAACATTTTCTCCTACAATGCTAAGGCTATTGTCACACACAATAAAATTAACAAAATGCCTAAGTAAAAGTTAATACTCAAGTTATATTCAAATATTTTTGATTGACTAAAAATGTATGTTTCACGGGGAGCCTGAGGTAGGAAGATTGCTTGAGCCAGGGGTTGGAGGCTGCAGTGAACTGATTGAGCCACTGAACTCCAGCCTGGGCATCACGAGACCCCATTTCAAAAAAAAAAAAAAGTTTCACAGTTGGTTTTGTGACTCATAGTTCATAGCAGTTCTCCTTCACATCGCAATTTGGATGAGTCTTCCAGGAAGCATTTAGACGGCATTAAGAGTGTAAAAGATTTATTGGGAGTTAAAAAAAAAAAAAGAAAAAAAGAAAAGAAAACAGGATTGGGTAGGGGTACTGACAGCCCTATGGTGTAGTTGTAGCAAAATTTCTGCCAGAACAACAGAAAACTCTGGAGCCCATTACAGATGTCCCATCTTGGAAAGAAATGGTGTACTCAGGTACCACATTGTTGCTCACTCATTAGCTAGAGAGGAGAAAAAAAGCTGAGGAGAACCTACAGGAACTGACATCTGGAGCCTGTCAGAGGGGTGGGGAGCCTGTGGCCCCAGGGCCACATGTGGCCCTCCAGATCCCCAAGTGCAATCCCTCACCCAAATCCAAATTTCACAGAACAAATCCCTTTATTAAAATTTGGATTCAATCAAAAGGCTGCACTCAAGGATCCAGAAGGCCACATGTGACCCCAGGGCTGTAGGTTCCCCACCCCTTGTCCTCTATATTTCTGATAAACTGAAAGTTACCTATGAAGGCTTGGTTAGAATAAGGTTCAACATTTTTGCCAAAAATACTTCATAGATGCTGCTTGAAATTCATATTGTACTCATATATTAGGAGACTGATTCCTCTATCATAACATTACCCTTCCATTTTTTATTCAATCATTTTAAGCAATGACAACCATTATATTATTAGGAATTACAAAATCATGATTTTATAATTCTATCACTTTTTCTACATTTATTAGCATGAAATCTTCTGTAAAGAATAATTTTCTCTTATCAATATAAGCTACCTGGTTACTCAAAAGGAAGTTGTACAGAAAAAAACAAAACAAATGCCTGTTTTCCTTCATATTGCCAATTCACATAATAAGGAGTTGTGTCCTAGTTACTTCCTGTGACCAATGAATTGTTGGGTTTTACTTTGTGTTTTTATTTATATTGCTTTTGGTTTTCTCATTTTTATTTAATATTATGAACACATGGGTTTTGTTTTGACCCGTATTTGAGAATATTTATTAAATAAGAAGAGGATATTTAAGTATAAAATTTGAAGCTAACCCTTTTATTCTGTTACTCTATGAAATTTATGTATTTATTTATTGACAGAGTCTCACTCTGCCCTGGCTAGAGTGCAGTGGCATCATCATATCTCACTGCAACCTCAAAGTCCTGGGCTTAGCTGATCCTCCTACCTCCACCTTCAGAGTACCTAAGACTACAGCAGCGCACCAGCATGCCTGGCTAATTTTTTAACATTTTGTAGAGATAAGGTATCACTATGTTGCTCAGGCTGGTCTTGAACCCCTTGCCTCAAGTGACGCTCCCACCTTAGCCTCCCAAAGAGCTAGGATTACAGGCATGAACCACCGCACCCAGCCTCCACTAAAATTTTGATGAAAATAATGAAGACTTCTGCTCCCCAAAACTACTAAATGCACAAATAAATAGAATTATATATTTACTCATGGACCTCCCCCACACATTGAAATTAAGAACTACTCCTCCAAATAATGCTTATTACTTTGTAAACTCAGTACTTTCTTTTGTCCATTATGATAATATAGGTCAAACTATAACAGTTCCCATTCCTCCAGTGAAGAATCCCTCCTGTGCTTTGTATTTTTTTAATTTGTAACTTTTTATTTTGAAATTAATTCTGATTTATAAAACATTGCAAAATATAGTACAAAGAATTTCTGAATACCCTTCACCCAGCTTCCCTGGAACAAAGACTTGGTGACTATTTTGGACCATGTGGCAACCTTGAGAAGTGATGTCACTAAGGATAGTGGAGTAAAGGATCAAAGGAATGTGGGTTCTGAAAAATTATGGAGCTGCTACACCAGCTGAGGACTGCTGGCTCTGGACCTCTTATTGGTGGGAGAGAAATAAACCTCTTTTTGTATAGCCACTATTTTGGGCTTTCTGTTATATGCAGGCTCATTTCTTCTTAACTGATATCTAAAGCCTTCTCACACCTCATCCCCATTACTATCATTCTAACAAAGTCTTGTAATGTTACATATTATTTTACTGCATATTGATCCTTTCCATGTTGTGTTATTCCATAATATTGTTGGGAAGGAATTATATTCTGAAATACGGCTTCTGGATATTCATACTAAGCAGCCATTACAACTTTTACACACAGTTATACAGGTTTATATACTTTCTAAACCCAGTAGATCAGTAATGATAAGTATACCTTTATTATATGTAATCCCTATCCCAAATCATCTTTGAACTAGAAAACCTATCTTGCGCTTTGAAATCAGATGTGCTTGGACTATTCAGTAGCTCTCTATGTAGTCAAAATGTATCACAAATTCCCTATATTCTAATAGCATCATTTGATCATTACCACATGGTTATAAGGTAGACAGGATGAAAACTATTGCTATTTAATGACTAAACTGTGATAAGATATAGCAAAATAACTCTCTCATGGTCTCATGCTGTTGAATTATAGAATCAGGATTAGAAAATATTGTTTCTGTCCCTTGCTTTATGTCTACTCTTTAATATATAGCAGAAAAAGCATCTACATATAATAAAACCCCATATGGAATATTTTTTAAAATATTGAATTTTAACACATGATAATTTCCAAATCCTTTAAATTGTATTAATTTTAGTGCCTCATATATTATTTATTTACTTTCAAAATAAGTCATTTCAAAATAAATAGTGTGGGTTTAAATATATATTATCAGGTATCATCTCTGTACCAGCAAAGAAATCACATACTTCAATTTAATCTATGTCCTGAATGGTTAGTAAAAATGAAGCCATATTATTTTTTATGTTCGTAGCCAAGTCAATTGTGATTTCCCCATTTCTGTAAGTTAACTGAAACCAATATTATAATATTACTTATTCCATAGTATATTTTTTACACCATGAATACAACATAATTTTAACAACAATTACTGTGGCGAATGTTTACATTTTGCTTCTTATTACAATTCATAAGTCATATACATATTTTAAATAAATTTTACTTGGTTAATTTGCAAAAGCTGTTTACCTAAGTGTCCAAGGTACACTGTAATAATTACATGAGTGTTTTCACTAACAAAAAAATAGGTAGGTTGTTTTTATTATAACAAGACACACACACATGTAATCAGAATATTCTGTAACTAAAGCAGAATTTATATGTTTACTGGGAGATGAGATAATTACTCTAGAATTGGCATGGAAACAAGGATATTTTAAGGCAGTTATCATTGAATCTTTATGACGGTTTATATTACTATCTCCCTATGTTTCAAATTTGCTTATATAGAAGTGTTGCTAGACTGCTAAAATAATTCACAAATTATTACATAGTTATTACCTTGCATTTGGTTCCCAGAAATGCAAAATTCTACCCACAAAGAATATGTCTGAGCATTCTTTTCTCATTTACCATGTGGTTGGTAATGTAGTAAAAACATTGCTAGCATTTATAATAGTACATAATGTAGAATACACATGATTTTCCTCATTTGTTGGTTTTTTCTTTTCTTTTTGTCACATTGAGCTACATGTACCAAGATGGCTTGACTGAGAAATTAACTTTGCTTTTTTCCCCCACTATTGTGAACTCAGCATTAAAAATTTTATAAAAAGAGAGATTTTCCCATCCTCATTCTTTCAAAATGAGGGAGCAGGGCTCTGGTTCTTAGAGATCTGGGTGTCCCTGGCTCCACAACAGAGGACTTGGATGTTAAAATATAGGATTCAGGAAATACTGTTTTTGAATTAGAAGAGAGTAAGAGTAGTGTCAAATGAGTAGAAATAAATTGCCTTAGAAAGAGTTGGGGTTCTTGAGACCATTAGCATTTTACTCTTCATGCAGCACTCCAGAAGTGGCAGAGCCTCTGAACAGTATGACTGTTTGTATGTGTGGCATAAAGCAAGATGTTCTGGGACCAAGGAGAAAGGCAAAATTAGACAAGGAGAGTGTGGATGTTGTTACCAGAGAAACTTACTCTCAAATGGACTCAGACTGAGTCCACTAGAGCTGTGGTGCCTAACATGGTAGCCACACCAACACACGGCTATTTAAATTTGAATTTAAATGGGTTATAATGAGATAAAATTAAAAATCTAATTCCTCATTCCCATGAGCCACATTTCAAATGCTCAGTGGTCACCTGTGGCTAATGGCTACTATATTAAACCTCACAGAATAGACCATTTCCATCATCACAGAAAGTTCTATTGGAGATATTTTCCCTAGACCCTATGCCGTACTAAGGAGGGTAAAAATTAAAATGACTGAGATTTTATTTCACATTAATATGTGATTTAGAAAATTAAGAAACATGGCATTTATTGGATGCCCAGTTTTGAGGAAAAAATTATTATTATCCCCATTAGATTTTCTTTCTTTCTTCCTTCCTTCCTTTCTTTCTCTCTCTCTCTTTCTTTCTCTCTCTCTCTTTTCTTTCTCTCTCTCTCTTTCTTTTTTCCCTCAAAATACATTCCTATAATTCTCAAAATGTTATGTGAAAAGTCCCCACAACAAAAAAGAAAAGTAAAAAAGTTCGTGTGGCAGCTGATATTGTAATGAATTACAACTGAAAGCAGATATTTCCTTAAAAATTAGTGTTTTGTCTTAAATTTGATATGAACATTTCCTTTCTAGTGCCTGCAGATTCAAAGAAAAGGGGGAAAAAAGCCCTCCCCCTGAAAACAACTAGAAAAAAACAGAAAAAAAAAGTATAAAAGAAACATTTGTTTGAAGGATCTGGACATCTTTGTAGGCAGTAAGGAAAGGAGATTTGACTACAGAAGTGAGTCAAGCATTCAGGCCATCTTGACCCTAGAAATCTTTACTAATGCTGACAGTAGGTGTTTACTAATGCCGATAGTATCACTAATGTATGAGAAGCTGAACTGAGCTTCGATCAGACTCATAGGTATGGAAGAAGTAGAACTGGAATTTACAGAACACCAAAAAGGAGGTTCCCTGGCAAACACCACAAAGCTCCAATTGGAACTTTTGTAAAGGGCTACACACTACGAATAAGGGTAAACCAGAAATGGATCAGCCCTCACAGGGATGCATGAAAGCTCAGCTTTAAATTCTATCAATACTTCAGTGAATTGAAGTAATCTGGAATCATTAATACACCTAACCTAGTTGTTTGCCAAAAACAAACTAAATTTTCTCTGGAAGAATATATAATAATATCTTCCAGGGCTTCAAAGTATCTCTATAAAGTCTCACATACAATAACTAAAACTTACTGAAAATAAGTGAGATTACAAGGAGATAAGTTTATATGACCCAAACTCTACAGATATAATAGATTATTTCTCACGAGAAATTCAAATAATGAAGATACCAAAAACAAATTTTACAAAAATTATGATTATTATGTTCAAGTAATTAAAAGACAAAATTGAGAATTTTGAAGGAAAGCTGAAAATGTTTTAAAAAGTGAAAATTCTAGAACTGAAAAATACAACAGAAAAAATTAAGAATTCAATGAATGAATTACAGTTGAAGAGAGACTAGTAAACTGGAATTTAAATTAGAAAAAATATTCTAACTAAAGCACAGATATTGTAAAGAATGAGAAATGTAAAAAAAGGTATATGGGAAATAAAAGACATGATAAATAGGCATAATATATATTTATTTGAAGCCATGTACAGAGGGAAAATAAAGGGAATGAGGCAGAAGCAAAAAGAAAATGGCTGAGAACACTCCAAAATTGGCAAATGACATTAAGCAATAGATTCAGCATACTCTGTGAAATCTAATCAGGATAAACAAAAACAATAACAGCAATAATAACATCAAAAAATTACCTAGAAACATCATAGTAAAACTTATGAAAACCAAAACAAAGGCAAAGAGCTAATATCATCCCACTCTCCCTAGCTCTGTGGTAGCCTTGGAAATCATCAGCTTTGCAACTAGAGTATCTTAAAAACCAGTAGCCTCAGTGCCATTGAAAGAGAAAAAATTCATTTGAAGCTCCTCAAAAGACCCATCCCAGACAACTGTCACCATTTAACCCTTTCGGCAGTTCATAGTAAAGCTCTATTCTCAGAGCTTGTGTTTTTGTGACCTGACTCAGAGCTGTGAGATCAATGTTATTTCCAGTGCATTTGTCAAAATAATAATAATAATAAAATCAACAATGGTTTAATAACATAGCTGCTTGAGTCAGCATTATGACTTGGGGCTAACAAGTGGCTGGTTAAAAATATAAAGGAAAATTTGAAAATGACACGTCCACAGGGAACTTTGATAAACCCCAACATATACCTGGGAATCTAGAAGGTCATGCACATGCACAGAGCTGTATATGTCCAGGGTTAGGGGCCAGCCCAGGAAATATCTAAAAAAAGGCCCTAACCTCATACTTGTGATTGACCTTTAAGTTCTGTGTGAGCAGGAACTAAAGGTTAAAGAAAAGTTTTAAACTGCCTGTTGGAGCATTGAAAGCATACCCCAGCACACACACACACACACACACACACACCCCTTCAGCAAAGGCTGGGAGATATACACATTCAAGACACTTAAGACAATCTCTGTCTAATCGTTAGAGCAGCACTTAGCTAACTGAGCAGAGACTCCAGTGGCCACACTCAACAAAGATTACAGGCTTTAGAGAATTAGTTCAGGAAAACCACTAAGCAAACAAACAGCAACAACAACAGCAAAGAACAACAACAACAAATGTTGGGGACTGTATTTCCAGAGTTGACACATTGTATTATTTAAGATGTCCAGTTTTTACACACAAAGCAGCAGAAAAGTATGGCCCATTCACAAGAAAAATAAATGAAAACAACAGAAATTGTCCCTGAGGAAGTCCAAATGTTTGTATTACTAGACAACTAGCACAGCTTAGCACAGTTAGACAACTCAGAGGGGCATAACTTAGTTGTATAAATATCTTTAAAAAACTAAAAGAAACTATATATAAAAAAATTAAAAGACAGTATAAGAACAATGCCTCACCAAATGATATGAATAGAGACATAAAAATTATTTTAACAAAGAACAAATTGAATTTTTAGAGTTGAAAAATACAATAACAGAAGTTAAAAATTCACTAAAGAGTCTCAACAGTAGCTTTGAGTAGGCAGAACAAACCAGCAAATTTAAAAACAGATCAAATTAAATTATCCCATCTGAGGAATGGAAAAAAAAAAAAAGAAGAAAAATAAACATAGGCTCAGAAACCAGTGGGACACCATCAAGTGTACCAACATATGCATAATGTAAGGTTCAGAAGGAAAGGTGAGAAAATGAAAGGGGGAGAAAGAGTAATTGAAGAAATTATGGGCAAAAATTTCCCATATTTTGTGAAAAGAATTTATCTGCACATCCAAGAAGCTCAAAAAATTACAAGTAGCATAAACTAAAAAAGATTCACACCTTGATTACCACATATTCAAGCTGTCAAGGGCCAAAGGCACAGAGAAACTTAAAATCAGCAAGAAAAATGTAGCTCATTATTACCAGGGATCCTTGATAAAAACAATGTTGACTTCTCATGAGAAACAATGAAGTTGGGAAGGCAATGAGATAACATATTCAAAGTGCTTTAAGTAGTAGCCAAGAATTTTATATCCAGCAAAAATAACCTTCAAAAATTAAGGAGAAGGGTGGTTCCGCACACACATGTGGGCCATATTATCAGAGAAGTGGATAGCTGGGCAGTAGTGGTGTTTTTTCTTTGGCAGAGTAAAGTACTCTGTGTAGATCTTGACTCTTTAGTGTCTTCCCTCTGGAATTATATAAAGTTCAAAAAAGATGTCCTTCATGCTTTAAAAAGGGCTCATTGTAAAAAGAAAAAAATAGATGTCTTAAGGATATGACTCCAAGACCATTGTATTTTCTCCAGAAGGTCACTTGCACCAAGTTGAATGTACCATGGAAGCATCAAACATGCAGGCACCTGTTCAGAAATTTTAGCAAGCAATGTTTTGCTTGCAGCAGAAAGACACAACATCCACAAGCCTCTTGATGAAATCGTTTTCTCCAAAAAAATTTATGAACTCAGTGAGGACATGGCTTGCAGTGTGGCAGGAAATGCTAATGTTCTGACTAATAAACCAAGGCTCATTGCTCAAAAGTATTTATAATGGTTTCAGAAGCCAATTCCTATGAGCAGTTGGTTACAGCACTGTATAATATCAAACAAGCTTATACATAGTCTGGAGGAAAACGTCCCTTTGGTGTTGCATTACTGTACATTTGCTGGAATAAAGACCATGGCTTTCATCTGTATCAGAGCGGCTCTAATGGAAATTATGGGTAATGGAAAACCTTATGCATTGGAAATAATAGTGCTGCATCTGTGTCAGTGTTAAAACAAGAATAAAAGGAAGAAATGACTTTGAAGTCAGAACTTGGTTTAGCTATCAAAGTGTTAAATAAGGACATGAATGTTAGCAAACTGCTGAAAAAGTGGAAATTGCCATATTAACAAGAAAGAAGGAAAAAAAGTAATCAGAGTTCTCAAAAGAAAGTGGAATAGTTGATCAAAAAACATGAGAAAGAAGAAACTAAAGCTAAGCATGAGAAGAAAGAAAAAGAACATAAATAAAAAGATAAATATAAGACAAAATACAGGGATTTTAGAACTCATTCAGGGTCCAATTTCTGTGTAAAAGATTTCCTAATCTTCCAGCCTGAGAAAGCTTTGACTTTTTTTTAACTTGTGCAAAACATTACATTCTGAATTGCATGCTGGTCATTTCTGTCCAACTGAATATTTTATTGTAATGATGATGATTATTTTCATGGATATTTTAATCTTATTTTTGTTGGAATAAAACTTGGAAAGAATGGTAAATTTTTAAAAATGAAGGTGAAATTGAGACAGTCACAGATAAACAAAAACTGACTTTGTCACTACTATTGAAATGAAATTGGTATTAATTCAAATTTAGTTGTCTTAAATTATGATGCTAAATGTAATCTGAGAATAACTACTAGGAAAACATCTCAGGAAATATAGTAAATAAGACAAAAGAATTAAAATGATATACTAGAAAATGTCTATTTAACACAAAAGAACAGTGACAGGTATAGAGAAACAAATAAACACAAAAGAACAGTGACAGGTATAGAGAAACAAGTAAGTCAACAATAGCAAAAGACAGGTGTAAATCCTTCCATATTAAATAGTAACTACATTAACTGTAAATGTACAAAAAACCTCAATCAAAAGGCAAAATTTTGCAGAGTAGATTAAAAATAATGAACCAACTACATGCTTTCTATAAAAGACATTGATAGGTTGAAAATACAAGGATGGAAAAAATATATACCATGCAGAAAGTACCCAAAAGAGAGCTAGAGTGGCTATATTAATATCAGACATAATAAATTTTAAGAAAAAATAACTATAGAAAAAAGACATTTTATAGTGATAAAAATGAAAATTTATGAAGACAAATTAACATTTATTAACATACATACCTAATATCTGAACTACAAAATCCATAAATCAAAAATTGGCAGACTCAAAAGAAGAAATAGACAATTCAACAACAGCTGAATACGTCAATATCCACATTCAGTAGTGGCTAGCACAACTATTTAGAAGATAATCAAGGAAATAGAGTTCTTAGACAACACTATAAACCAAGATATAATAGACATCTGTAAATCACTGAACCCCAAAACATCAGAATATACATCATATCCAATGTACACAAATCATTTTCTAGGATAGATCACATATTAGGCCATAAAACAAGCCTCAGTAAAATTAAAAGGAATAAAAATATACCAATTGAGTTCTACAACCACATTGGGATGAAATTAGAAGTCGATAACAGAAGGATTTTGTACAATTCATAAATACATAAAAACTAACGAATACTCTCCTAAATAATGGGTCAAAGGAAAAATTACAAGGGAAATTAGATAATATTTTGAGATGGATGAAAGTGAGATTACAACATAATACATACAAGACGCAGGAAAAGCAATGCTCATAGGGAAGTTTATAGCTCCAAATGCCTATATTAAAAAAGAAGAAAGATCTCTAACCAATGTTATCCTTCCACCTTGTAAACTAGAAAAAAAAAGACAAAATAAACCTAAGGAAAGCAGAGGAAAGAAATAATAGATTATATCAGGAATTAATGAAATAGATAACAAAAAATCAACAGAGGGAAAAGCTATGAAGCTAAAAGTTAGTTCTTTAAAATGATCCACAAAAGTGACAAGTCTTTAGCTATAATGACCAAATGAAAAAAAAAAAAAAGCCTCAAAATACTAAAATCAGGAATGAAAGAGTAGACATCACTACCAATCTTTGTATAAGAGAATGCTATGAACTATTGTATGCCAACAAATTAGACAATATAGACAAAATGGAGAGATTTCTAAAAACACAAAAAATGCAAAACCTGATTTAAAAAAAGGAAAAACTCTGAATAGACCTATATAGTGCACAGAGATTGAGTTAGTAATCAAAAACACTTTCCACAAAGAAAATAGTTAACAGGTATATTAAAAAATGCTCAACATCACTAATCGTCAAGGAAATGCAAATTAAAATCACAATGAGATATCATCTCACCTCAGTTGGAATACCAATTTTCAAAAAGACAAAAAATAACAAATGCTGATGAGGATGTGGAGAAAGGGGAATGCTCATATACTGTTGGTAGGAATGTAAAGTAATATACCCACTATGGAAAACAGTATGGAGGTTCCACAAACAATTAAAAATAAAACTACCATATGATCCAGCAATCCCACCACTGGGTATATATCTAAAAGAAAGGAAATCAGTATATTGAAAAGATATCTGCCCTCCTGTGTTTATTGCACCACTATTCACAATAACCAAGACATGGACTCAACCTAGATGTCTATCAGTGGATAAATGGCTAAAGAAAATATGGTATAGATACACAATGGAATATTATTCAGCCATAATAAAGAACAAAATCCTGTCACTTGCATCAACATGGATGGAACTGGAGATCATTCTGTTAAGTGAAATAAGCCAGGCACAGAAAAACAAATATACATGTTCTCATTCATATATAATTGCTAAAAAAGTAGATCTCATGGAGGTAGAAAGTTGAATGCTGGTTACCAGACTCTTGGAAAAGAAGAGGGGAGGGGAGATATGAAGAGAAATTTGGTTAATAGGTACAAAAATACAGTTAGATAGAAATAATAAGTTCTAGTATTCAATCATGCAGGAGGAAAATTACAGTTAATGATAATACATTGTATGTTTCAAAATAGGTTAAAGAAGAATTATAATGTTTCCAGCACAAAAAAAAAAGACATTTTTGGAGAGATGAATATTCTAATTATCCTGATTTGGTCACTACATATTGTATACATGTATCAAAATATCACATGTATCCCAAAAATATGAAAAACTAAGATAAATACAAAAAAAGGACCATAGACCTAAATGTAAGAGATAAAACTCTTAGAAGACAACATGGGTAAATTGATGTGACCTTGAATTAAGTAATACTTTCTTAAATAGGATGCCAAAAGGATGGTGGCAAAAGAATAAAATATATCAGATTTTATGGACATTGAAAACTTTTTCACTTCACAGTACACTAACAAGAAAGTGCAAAGACAACCCATTGAATTGGAGGAAATATTTACAAATTATATATCTGATAAAGGACTTTTATCCAGAATATAGAAAGAATTTTCACAACTAAAAAATAAATAGACAAATAATCCGATACAAAAATGGGCAAAGGATCCAAACAGATATTTCTCCAAAGAAGATATACAAATGGCCAATGAGCACAGAAAAAAAAAAAATCTCAATGTCATTTATAATTCAGGAAATACAAATCAAAACCATAATGAAATCAAAGCCATACCTGTGTTTACTCTTATGACCATGTCTCCAAAGTGAAATTCCACTGAAAATCCAGGTGAGCCTTCAGTGAAGAGAAAGGTGATTACAATGCAAACAAAAGTAGAAATAATCAAGCAGTGGAAGAAAGGCCAGAAGCCATCATTCATTGGGAAAACATTAGGCTTCAGTCGCTCGACTATCAGAACAATTATAAAGGCTAACATGAGAATAATGGAACATGTGAAAGGCAGTGCTCCAATGAAAGCATCAAACATAACTAAGCAGAAGAGTGGATTAATTATTGAAATGGAAATATTATTGATTTGGTTAGAAGATCAAAATAAATGTTAACATTCCTATTAGCCTAAGAATTGTAAGAAAGAACACAATAGTTTCTGTAACTTATTATTACAGTACAGGGGTATTACTACAGTATTACACTGTATTACTATTACCACATATAAGCATTATAGTATTATTATTACCATATATGCACTTTTCACCAGGGATCCAAATTACATACAAATCCAACCTAAAGACATTCTCAGGAATATATCTCATCTGTAACCTGGGGACTCCTTGTATTCTGAATTTAGATAGTTTCAATAGATAAATATACTGAATGTACTAAAAACCACTGAATTATATGTTTTAAAGGGTTGAACTTTATCGTACACAAATTATATTTCAAGAGAAGTTTTATTTTAAAAAATCTACATGGAAAAGTGGAACAAACTTGAGAGAAATTAGAGAAGATGTACATAAATGGAGAAATATTAAATGTTGATGGATTGGAAAATTACATATTAAACATAATTAAATTCTCCTCAAATATATCTTTAGAGTCAATACAATGTCAACCAATTACAAGCTTATTTTAAAATTTATATGGAAATGCAAAAGATCAAGAAGAAATAAAAATTCTTGAAGTACAACCAAGAAAGTAGTATATTTTACTAGGCATGAAGATTATTATAAAATTATATCAATTAAGACATTGTGATATTGGCACAAGGTAGACAAACAGATCTGCCATTGTTGTAAGGGGACCCAGTCAACCACAGAGCCCAGTATTGCTTCCCTAGAATACCTGGAAATAATAACTGGAGGGGACAATTGCAACTAGGGGATGCCAAACCCTGGAAAAGGACCTTGGATTATGCCACAGGACATTTGCCTCCCTACTAGCTAGCTTGCACAGGCTCCCAGACATTTCATTATCCTCACATGGCACCATATTTTATACTTTTCAAACTTTTGAACTGCACTTATCACATTATGGTAGATTTTACAGGAATTCCTCAGAGTCACCTAGGAAGGCTATAACTATGGAGAGCTGACTGTTATCTAGTGGCTGGGAATGTAGCATGTGTTAGCATAGTTTCATTTAGTGTAAGCATCTCCCAAAAGGCCTAGCCTTCTAACCTAATTTAATCAGGAATGAGCTGCACCTCTGGGGATGCATCATTTCCTTCAGCTACACATTCCCACACTGTTGGCCTACCCTTGCTCTTCCAATGCACAGAAGAGAATACTACATATTTGGCCCAGGATCAGCCCTTATATTTAATGTCTCCTACCTAACTAGATATTCATATATTGTGGACCCCTTTGTCTTATCTTACCGCTTTCATTCAACCAGTTGCCTGCCTCAATAGTTGATATTTGTCTAATGTTTTAAGTCCTATAAATCTATCTGGTACTTGACACAAAACCCTCAATAACACTACTTAATTCATTTCCTTTATTTGAAAATAGGTATAAAAATACATCATACTAAATAGTAACAGTCAAGTGAATACATAAATATATTCTGTGAAATGTTTTCAATTATAAGGTAATATTTCCATATTAGTTAAGGTTGGATAACTGCTATAATAAACTCATAAACTTTAAATCATGTAAGTTTAATTCTCATTTATATAACAGATTAGACTGCATTTAATTAAGAGTGGGGAGGAGAAAGTTCTGCTGCTCCACCCAGTTATTCAATGGCTAAAGTTGCTCTTTCTTTATTACGGTCCCCTTTTGCAGCAGTCCCCAGCCTTTTTGACACCAGGGACTGGTTTTGTGGAAGACAGTTTTTCCACTGATGGGGGCGTGTTGAGGGGGCATCGCTACCTCGGCTCCACCTCAGATCATCAGGCGTTGGATTCTCATGGGGAGCGCCCAACCTGGATGGCTCTCATGAGCAGTTTGCAGTGGGGTTCACGCTCCTGTGAGCGTCTGATGTCCCCGCTGATCCGACGGGGGCGCTGGGCTCCCGCGGTGATGCAGCCGAGATGGGGTAATTGGTGTGGGAACAGGTGGGGCTTCGCTCACCCGCTGCTCGCCTCCTGCTGTGCAGCCGGGTTCCTGGCAGGCTGCAGACTGGTGCCGGCACAGTGTTGGGGACCACAGCTTTGTCTCCTAAAGTACTCTTTGATTTCCTTGAAACAGCAATGGCAAGAGGAATGTGACTGCAGACAAGGAAGCTATTCATTACGGAGCCAAATAATACACCTCTGCCAGGTTATTCTGTTGGAAGATTTTTATCTATTGGATCATTCGTTGAGAAAGTAACATTCTCTTATTAAAAAAAGCAAATTCTTTATCTTTTTCTTTTTTTACATGTCTGTATAATATGGAATTGAAGTGATAACTGGAACCAGAGCAAATAAAAGACAACAGTATTATGATGATATTCCTATGTTTTACTTACTTATATCCCCACCAACTTCATAAAGGATTTCATGAAACTTACAATAAAAGCAGAATTTGCACATGGAATTTAAAATAAGAATGAAAGACCAAAACTACATAGATATTGGAATATTTTCACATACAAACTAAAAACTGGTGTGCCATAGCCTTAAGTGTTACCGTCTAAGAAACATGAACACTCCAACTAAATAGGTTCTGAAAGTTCAAATCCTAACTAAAACTAGGTTACCATGCATAGTTGGCACAGCTGATTGGTTAGCAGAACACACTTCAGTCAGGCACTAACCTACCGCAAAGAAACCCTGCACTGTTAAACACCTGGGGAGAATTGACCTCAGGAACAACCTCCAAGGAAGCCCTCCCATCCAAAAAAGGTATTTTTCCTTTCCCCTCACATGCACACAGCTTGATATTTTTCTTTTAACATTGTAATAGTAGCTGGAGTTCCACAGTTAAAGTTAATTAAGATTAATATGTATCACCTTCAAAATGCAAATAAGGCATAGTAAATAATTATCAGTCATTCACACTGTAGTCTGATTAGTTTGATTATGTTCAAAATTGAAAAAATTGATATGTCATCTGATAAGGACAAGGAGCTGAAGAATGGGAGTAGTAGTAGGGTAGGGAGACTGGAGTTAAGTAATTTTGGAACATGTCTCAGTCTCCCCTTATCTGACCCAACCTAGCATATTACATCAGAATAGTCCAGAATGACCCTGGCCATTTCATTGGTCCTCATTTAAATGAAATTCAAATGAATAAATACATATATACATAAAAGATGTCATTAATTTTTCATATGAATTCATATCATCTGTAATCTTGCCTTATATACCAATATTTGTGGATATTTGTTTACCATCAACCTCCATTAAACACACTATACCAGATTCTCAAAGTGTAGTTCCCAGACCAGCAGCATCAGCACTACCTGGGTAAGTACTGGAAGTTCAAATTCTTGGGCTTCCTCCAGATGTTCTAAATCAGAAACTCTGGGGCTGAAGCCCAGAGTTTAAAAAAGTCCTAAATGTTACTTATCCAGATAAAGTTTGAGACCCACTGCCCTACCCCATTCACTATTGTCCAAATACAATTTAGTTTTCTTTGGTTTTGTTTTTGCTAATGCTCTTCCCTCTGCCCTGAATTAATTTTCTTTTCCCAACTTTTACCTGTTGAAACACTAGTTACCTTCCAAGGTCCCCCTAAAATTCCAACTTCTCCACAAAGTGCTCGCCTATAAATGTGGTTTGATGATTATTGCAATATACTAAAGGTGCTTAATCAGTGCTGAGCAGGTAGTAACCATTCAATTGACTAACAATAGCATCCTCTTCCCAGTAGGAGAAAATCCAAAAGTTGTAGATTCATATATTATTTACAGGGACAATGTCAAAGTCCATTTTAAAAATCTGTTTATCTGTCTTAGAATCTAACATCTCCTGGTATTTACACTTTTTTACTTTAGAGTTGTTGTAGGAACACTCACACTCAGGTGTTACTCGGCATCACTCTGAAAGCTGTAGAACAGTGGTTTACACATGTTAGTCTTTCTCAGAATCATCTGGAAGGCTTATACTTCCACAGATTGCTGGGCCCCACCCCAGAATTTCTGTTGCAGTAGGTCTGATAAGGACCTTGAAACTTTGCATTTTTAACAAGTTTTCTGAAGATGCTGTGCTCCTGGACCAGAAATCACATGTTGAAAACCACTGCTATGGAATAAAACCAATTTTACCAGCATTTTCAAACTGACCTAATCATATAATTCACCTGGGGCTCATTTTAAACATATTAATTACCCTCTTTTAGAGAGTCTGATTCAATAAGTTTGTGTTGGGATCAGAAATCTGTGTGCTTAGTAAGAGTCCCAGGTGATTCTAGTGATAACGTATGTTTTGGAAAGAGTGCAAAGGCACTTTTTTGAGACATGAATAGACATGTCTCAAAAGACATACAGATGGCTGATAGATATAAGAAAAAATGCTCAATATCACTAATCATCAGGGAAATGCAAATCAAAACCATAATGAAATATCATCTCACCCCAGTTAGATGGCTATTATTAAAAGACAAAAAAATAACAGATGCTGGCAAAGATGAAAAGAAAAGGGAACTCTTTTACACTGTTGGTAGGAATGTAAATTAGTACAACTGCTATGGAAAACAGTATGGAGATTTCCAAAAAAAAAATAAAAATGGAACTACTATATGATATAGCAATTTCACTATTGTGTATTTATCCAAAAGAAAAGAAATCAGTACACCAAAAGGATATCAGCACTTGCATATTTATTATAAGCACTATTCACAATAGCAAAAATAAGGAATCAACCTAAGTACCCATCACCAGACAAATGAATAAAGAAAATATGATGTGTGTGGAATACTATTCAGCCATAAAAAGAATGAAATCCTATCATTTGCATTAACATGAATGGAACTAGAGATCACTATGTTAAGTGAAATAAGACAGGCACAGAAAGACAAATATGTATGTTCTCACTCATATGTGTGAACTAGAAAACTGGATTTCATGGACATGGAGAATAGAATGATAGACAGCAGAGACTAGGAAGGGTGGATGAAGGGGAGGGAGGGATGAGTAGATGTTGGTTATGGGTACAAACATACAGTTAGATAGAAGAAATAAGTTCTAATATTTGATAGCAGACTAGGATGACTATTCTTAGCAACAATATTTTAAAGTAACTAGAAGAGAGGACTCAAAATGATATCAACACATAAAAATCATAAACACTCAAGGTGATGGGTACCCCAAATACCCAGATTTTATTATGACACATTCTATGCATGTAACCTCACATGTACTCATAAATATGGAAATTATTATATATCAATAAAAGAAAAAATATATACATATCTTTCTAATTGCTTCATAGTATTGAATTGAATGTTCTACAGTTTATATTGTTTCTGGGTTTTTTTGTTCTTTTTTTGTTTGTTTTGTTACAAATTAAACTACGTGAATTTATATTGAGGATTAAATCCTAAAAGTAGAATTCAGTAAAAGACTGAACATTTTAAAAATTTGAATTATACTGCTAATTGTCAAAAACAATGTTGTATCAGTTTGTATGTTCACCAACAGTTTATGAAAATTATTGTTTCCATACTTCCTCAAGATTAGATATTACTAAACTTTTTGAATGTTTGCTAATCTGGTAGGTAAAAAAAGTATACTGATGTTCTGATTTGCATTTATTTAATTATAAATTACATTGAATCTCTTTTAATAAGATTTTAAATTTTCTGTGAACTAACACAATGGTATTTGTGTATCTAAATGTTTCTAAACATAGAAAAGGCAATACATTCTGGTAAGATGTTATAACTACCACATCACTATGTGATAGGAATTTTTCAGCTCCATTATAATCTATGGGACCACCATCCATCATTGACTGAAATGTTGTTATGTGCCTCATTCCTGTATATATTAACTGTTGGAACATCATATAAATTAGTCCTTTGCTTTTTGTACAGTCATGCCAATATTATGGTAAGAACCTGTGGGGAGATACTCAGGGTTTTGGGCCACCACAGAAGAGCATATAAGATTTCAAGAGGGTGTCTAGGAGTCCAGGGTCTACTAACACATCTGAATATTTAGAACATAGAAATGGATGGGAAAAGCAACGGGAGGTGGAATTGACAAAGGCAGAATTTCCAAGTTTTGCATAGATGTAACTCTGTATTGACCCACCAGGCAAAATTTATGGTTAAATAAACTTCACCTTGGGAAACAAACCCAGAGAATACAGTGTTGCTTGTCCTTAAATGTTCTAGCTCATCTACCATTTGAATACATTTAGTTGTTTGTTTATGTAAACTAGTTTAAGAGGAGGCAGAAAAAGCCTGTAAATATGGTACCACTGGTGGAGGCAAAATGCTACATTTCCATGTGGGGAAATTCCCTTGAAGGAGCAGAACTCACTGACTTGAAACATTTGCTTTGACAAAACATTTTGAAGAGTAGGCCCATTCTATAACTAATGGCTTTGTCCATGTGTATTAGTTAATTCCTTTCCTCAAACTTTTTTTCTTTCAGTTAAATAGATCAGGACTACAGTTAATAAATTTCATAATAAGCTTTATTTAATTCATTATACAGACTTTTTAAATATGGTTTGTAAAAGGCAGAACAATCATTATAATTAGGGATGTATAAGGCTGACAAGCAATGATACACCAGTTGCCTATGCAAATTCATGTAAACTACTATAGAATGAGCTGATTAAATGTGCACACATGCAAGACTACATGAAGAAAAATCCTGTCCAGCTATTCAAAAGTCTTACCTAGTGTTTTTAGTTTATAAAATCAAGATAAATAGTTTTCTAGGAAGAAAAGTAATATGATGGAATCCATTTATCATATGTGTTTTGTGTATATTCTGACATATAGTGCCAGCTATATTAGTTTATATCAGAACACTTTTTTAAAAATTTGAATTCTGTTATAACAAAGATGATTCACTGTTTGTACCACTTGAACCTTAAATTATGAAAAACTTCTAACAATGTAAAATGATTGGTTAAACCTTATCGTTTGCTCAGATATGAGTAATAAATTAGTAATACAAATATGAAATAACTTACTAAGATAATCACTGTAAAAACTCTAAGAAGAAAAACACATTCTTTTAAAAATTTTTTATTATTAATTACTATGGGTAAATAATACTTATACATTTATGGGATATGTGTGATGTTTTGATACAGGCATATCATAAGCATTAATCAAACAGGGGAATTGGGATATTTATCACCTAAGGAATTTATCATTTCTTTGTGTTAGGAACATTCCAATTCCACTCTTTTAAAAAGTTAAAGTATATTCTAATTTGTCATTTATAGTCACTTTGCTGTGCTGTCAAATATTGTCCATTCTATCTATCTAACTATATTTTTGCACACATTAACTATCCCCACTTTGTCCCCTCCTCCCTACTACCCTTCTCATCCTCTGATAACCATCATTCTACTCTCTGTCTCCATAAAATCAATTGTTTTAATATTTAGCTCCTACAAATGAGTGAGAATATGTGAGATTTATCTTTCTGTGCTTGGCTTATTTCACTTAACATAATGTTCTCCAGTTCCATCCACATTGTTACAAATGGCAGGATTTCATTCTTTTTTGAGGGTATATAATATTCCATTGTGTATATGTACCACAATTTCTTTATCTATTCATCTGTTTATAGACACTTAGATTGATTCCAAATCTTGGCTATTGTGAATAGTGTGGTGATAAACATGGGAATGCAGATATCTTTTCGATATACTGATTTTCTTTCCATTGGATATATACCTAGCAGTGGGATTGCTGGGAAGGAAACCATGTTCTTTATTAACTAGCTCAACTAGCACATCCTATTCCCTTTTCTGAAATACTCTTTCCACTTCTTCCTAAATTAACTTGCCCCATACTTCAGATACAAACAGAGATATTACCTCCTCCCAAAAGTCCTCCCTGACTCCCTCAACTGAATTAAATGTTCATTCCATGTGATCTTTTACCTCTTTCATAGCACTTAATGCACAGTGTTTACTTCTTTGTCTCTTTAGCTAGCCTCCAATTTCCTTGAGGGCAAAGTCTGCTAATCACATAGTAAGTCCTTACTAAATATTTATTGAAAGAACAAATAAATATCATGAAGATAAAAATTGACTAGACTCATGCTGGTCACTAAAAAGATGTAAAACAACTTTTTTTTTTTTTGAAGAGAAAGAAAGAGGAGTTTATTAATTTGCCAGCAAAAAAAAAAAATTTTTTTTTTATATACTGCAACAGAAAAAAAAAATCTTTCAATAGGAAATCTTTTAAAGTAACTACCAAGGAAGATAAATTTAGGAGTAATTACAGGAAGAGTATTCAGACATACATATTTTAAGGGAGGGATCCAGCAGATGGATTATGTTCTCATCCCAACTTCAGAATGGAAAACCTTCGGCTCTAGATATTTAAGGATCTTTCTGTCAAATCATTTAATGTCAGAATATTTCTACCATCCTGAAATTTTTAGTGATATAACAGAAGGAGAAACAGATTTCTTGGCTCTATCACAGTAAAAAGATCCAGGATTGATGGAAAGACCAATTTAAAATGTTCCAGTCCCCCCCCTGCCATTTAATTTCTTTAAGTTGCAATTAAGTGAGAGGTCTCTCACAGGGAGATGAAGAGGAAAGACAGAGCAAAAGGAGAAAAACTTGAGGTAATCAGGTTGATAATGATTGACATTTATTCATAACATTAAATTAACCTGTTGTTCTCCTGCTTTGGAAAGTGAACTGAACACTCCTTCAAATAGTTTTGGTAGTCACAGCAACTCAAACATCACATATAAAGCTCCATTTGGTTGGACTATAATCCCACATAGAAATAGAAGGTGCTGGCTAATCCAGCTAATGCAATGTATTTATGGAAAATCAGACTGTTTTACTACATCAGAAAACTTTGAAATAACAGCATAGAAAACATGGTCAATACATTTGCGATAGTATGTATTTTTGTTTCACCTGGTCTTATATAAAAAAATTATTTAAAACAATTATATCACTGCCCTTAGTGGTCTTCCTTCTATTCTTTCATTAATGTGCACACATGACTCTCTTTTCTGTCCAGAGGAATTTTCTATCCATGGGTGTTATGTCATAAACAACGATGGGAGAAAAAAACAAACATTATCCCATGTAATCAGCAGATTATGAATGATTTTCAGCTCCTAACTAAACAAACCAAATATGATTCAACTAAGATCATTCTGAAAGCCCAGTAGTTCTTAGCTTTGGAAATATGGAATGCCTGAAGTCTGGGTTTCACAGCTCCTCTGCGATGGCCTCAGTTTCAAATAATACTTTACCACCACTAAGAAATTTATAATCATCTTTGTAGCAAAAAAAAAAAAAAAAAAAAAACTTCTGAGGTAGTTGGAAATATCCACATATCTTTTGTTTTTCACATTGTGTATCTATAGAAATTTCAAAGTGAAAAGTTTCCACTGCAATACCTATATATTTCAATATCGTGTATAAATCTGTAAATGAATGAATTAAATAGCATTTTCTCTATTAATTTAATTGTTTTGACCTAAAAACACTTTAGAATGTGGCTACTACACTCAGATCACTTGCAATCCTGAATGTAGATAACTGATAAAAAAAAAAAATGCTTCCAATTTCTGTGATTCTTTTAAGAATTCTCAAAAGCCTAACTCCACTCACTCAAGCAGAATCATTCTTTACAGGTTCACAATGTGTACTCAATTCCCCCCATAAGGTCAATGCATAAAAAGCTCAATTTCAAGAATGAAATATTTGCAGAGACAGGTAAATAGTAGAAATAACGTCCTACAATTATTCAACATCTTTTTCCTGTAATGTGATGGCCTTTTACAAAGTTGGTAAAGGAAGGATTAAAAGGAAGGAAAGAGAACAAATACTCAAAATTTAGCACTGATTATTTCTATGTGCTACATTAAGCACTTCACATAGGTTATTTCATTTACTTCTGACAACATCTCATTGATTTAAACATTAATATTTCATTTTTAAGCTGTTATAACTGATACTCAGAGTTGAATTAACAGGTCCAATCTCCTACAGTTGAGCTCAAACTCACGTGACTGGCTCTGAAGCTCATGAATGCTCTCTACGGTTCCTGCTGTCTCCCTAAATGTCTGCTAAGCAATATCTACCGTTATGTTGGACTTTTCACACAATCCTTCAAGATGAAGAGAGACAAGAACAGGTATTACCTCATAAATTTAAAAAGTGAAATATGCCACTTGTTCCAATTCAAATGCACATTTATTGAGAACTGTTATTGGAACGCTTTTTCTTTCTTGTCTGTAATGCTAGTAAGTCTTCAAGATCCAGACTAAATCCTGAAGGACAGTAGCAGCTCCCTTCTCTGTGTTAATAGGACACAGAACTGCTAATATATTTCTGTTGGGTTTTTAACATTCATCATCATTGACTTTGTCCTGAATGCATGTACTAGGTTTTTATAATCAGAGACAGATTTCTATTTGTTTGCAACCAATAGTGCTGGTGCGATTCTTATCCCTGGGACAATGCAATTAAAGCCAGATCAAATATCCTATGTGTACAGCCTTTATCATAAGCAAGAATGGTTAAAAATAAATTTCGGCTGCTTGTATGGATATCTTCTCCTAGTGAGAGAATCTGAAAAATATAATAGGAGGAGGGATCCTGGATTCTAACTCTAACCTGTACTATGTAAATAAATCTCTCCACCAGCCAGATAGGTCCACTGTTTCTAGCTTTACAACACAGAGATGTCTCTCAAGTCCCAGACCTGATCCCCTTTTGAAATATAATATAAACACAAACCTCTGGAGTTAGGTAAATCTCTCTGGAACTCTCACTTCCTACTTATACAGTTCTAAATTTCTTTCTATAGTTTGATCATTTAGTACAGATCTCAAATTTCAGCAAAATTTGTTCAGAATGACCAAAATGCACAGGGACATGAAAATACTTTCTCTACAACAAATTTCACATCTGTTAACCCATTTTTTCCTCTATATGATGAGCTCCTTTAAAAGAAGAAAAAGGTGCCTTACCTTTTGTATCCAGAACCTAGAACAAGACTTGGCACACAGCATATGCTCTGTAAAGAAGGTGATCTTAGTTCCTAGTTTGCCTGGCACATCCCCAGCCTACTCCTGTTTTCACAATGTAAGCTTTTTTCAGTTTCTTTTACTTCTGAAAAAGTTGAAATCTTCAGAAAAGCTGCATGAATAGTAATATTGAATACCCATATATTTTCACCAACTTCTCCAATTCAGTCACGTTTATTTTTTCTCCTCTCTCAAATTTTTATCTTCCGGACCCATTTTAGGGTAAGTTATAGACAACATTACAATTCAACTTTGACTACTTCGGCATGTATATCCCAAGAACAAGAACATTTCCTTATATGTCCTCAATAAAATTATCATATTCAAAGGAAATTTAACCTTGCTATATTATACTTACATATAATATATTGACTAATATATACTGCATATTAAAATTTTTCCAATTATCCCATTAGTGTCTTCATTGCAATATTTTTATATTTATTTTTCAGATTCAGAATCCAATCCAGATTACATGTTGTATTTAGGTGACATGTCTCTTTTGGTTTTTTTTAATCTAAAACAGTTTCTCAGACTACCTTTGTCTTTTATAATATTGTTCTGGACAAAATTTTAATAGCATCCCTTTTACTCTCAAAAGTGTTGTCCTAATTTGGACAGTAAATTGTACATCACCTATTTATCTGTGTCAGGAGATGACGTCCCATGAATATTTTTGTGTTTGTGCCTGAGCAGAGCATTCTGAGCAAAGAGCACTGGCACTTGGGTGAAAGGATGATTGAATAGCAAGCCTACAGATAGAGACTCTGGAGAGATACAGAGATGTACCTCTCAGAGCCATTTGTTTACATTTCAGAGTAGTGACTTGATGACCTTCTCCTCCTCTTGCTAGAGAGAATTCACTAACATTCCAGAGCAAAGTTTCTCTTTTTTCTTCCAAGAGGAAGATGGTCAGACCTGCCAGCACTCTATATAAGCTCCGAGTTTCATATTTCAGGGTTCCTCTCCTGTCGTGCAAATCTGGCTCTCACTGCATTTCTTGCAAGGATTTGGCACATGGAGACTGGAACAAGATGTTCCATTAGTAAAAGTTTTTTTCTGTGATCTAGGGGTCTCGAGTTTCTGTGGCATGCTAATTCTTTATTTTGCAACTAAGGTAATAATCCAGACTCTTCAAAGTTTCAGATTTAACAATTTGTCATTAAATATTTAATCCAAAATATCCTGAGGGACACTACAGGAAAAGGCCCGGTCCCTGACCCCTAAGAATTTACAATTTCGTCAGAGAAATGAACCTAAATCGAAACATAAGGAGGAAAATGTGGCATATCCTATGGTCACACACTGTACAGTGAAAATGCAGAAAAAAGAGAGATCCATCGCTATTAGGGGGATACAGCAGGACTTCCAGGAGAGGGTGGTATGGAGGCTGGACAGCCAAGGATGGTAAAAGAATGTAAGTGACTTACTTGCACAAAGCCACAAAGAAGTAAAATCTGAGTTAGTAGTCTTAGTCTTGCTAACTCTCAGGGAATTTTTATTTACATTTGATTAATAGGGTGAGAAAATACAAATGAGATGGGTAAACCTAATTGTCTCAGAGAAAAAATAGTTTGTAGTGCATGGTATTTGGCAGCAGACACACATACGAACTTTTCATATTTTAATTTTAATACCTTTTCAGAGTATTAGCCCTCATAATACATCAATTTACATATATATAGTATACATTTTACATTTATTGAGTTGTTTACATATGCTTTGAGAAATCTATGTTCTTTATTTGTATGCCATGGCACAAAGGCACAATAGGTAGGAAATGATTTGTATTTTAGTCATAAGTTTAACATATAGTCATATTTCACAGAGTTAAATTCCCAGAAATATCTATATTTGGAGAAAATATATTATTTTACAATGCAGGAAAATTGAAGTTATGGTTTCAAATATGAGAGGTTAATTAAAAATTTCATTACATTGAGATTACACTATATTGGTAGATAAGAAAGCTGTTTCATACATATATAGAGGGAGAAATGGATAAAAATTCAGATAAGCAAATGTAGCATAGAGTAACCAGAATAAAACAATTGAAATAATAGATTCTGATATGTATAAAACATTTTGATACCAGGCTTGGATAAAATATTATATTTTATTTTTCAGCTATAAACATTAATGTTAGACAAGTCTCAATGTAAATGCAATTATTGTGATGTATCATTATATAGACCTTTTATAAAGCTTTATAAGTAAATTTTTTATACAGGCAATATTAATCCACAATTTCAAATGAAAATTATATAAATAATATGTTATAGAAATAAAATTGAGAAATATAATCTAAATACTATATTTGTGATGAAAATAGAATAGAACCTTGAAAACTGGGGCTAAAATCTCCAGGATACATGGTTCTGTTATGTTTTGTCATTAAATGTTAGAGCTTTACAGTATTATCTGTAATACTTTTTAACTATCAAATATTTCACTTTTCAAAGCTCCAGTTATCTTTTCCATTGAAATAAAATATCTATCAAAAGCATAGTTGCTTTTAGGTACATAACTAGACCTTCCCAGTCAACTTCTCAGCGAAAAAATAGACAAGCAATTTTTGTTACACAGATAGCTACTTCCATTCATGTTTTATTTGGATGACTCAATATTATATGGTTGGTGATACTAGTTATACTTAGTCAAGAACCTAAATATAAGAAAAAACAAAAAGAATTAAAATCAATATCCTGTGAAGTATTGATAAATCTTAGTAATATCAATGGCAAGAAGATGGTTAAAGGAAATGGTGGACAAGACCAGTCTCTACATTTGTGTTCTTCCTCTAAAGTAGAGAGACATTATTTATCTGAAAGCAAAGGGCAATGGCTGTGGAATATCAGGAAAGGACAATCATTTATAAACCCAGACAGGGAATAAAAAGGAGTCAAAGAACTGAAGGAAAGCAAAAACAAAGGAAAGGGAGGAAGGAAGGGAGGCGAGAGGAGAGGGAGGGAGGTGCATCTTCTGAGTCTTCCACTACACTAAGGAAGGCTCTAGTTTTGAATTTTAGATTTGATCAGGACAGGATCATTCAGTTTCAGGTTGATGTTTATTGTTTTACCCATTCACACCAATGCCTTTCCTGATCTGATGCAGCTAGAATAGGTGGGATTTCCCAAGGTTTTAGCTCATGACAGTTGCCCATAACCCTCCCCCTGTGCATCCAGGGAGTATCACAAAGCAAGCTAAACTGGTTTCTTTCAGGTGTTTCTGACAAGGGAAACTAATTTTTAAAATGACAAGAAAATTATTTTAATAAATAATTAAAATGCAAAATAATTTTGCAGAAATATTTTTTTTTTCTTTTCAATTTACATCATCACTGTGAATCATTCAGTGGTTATTTCAAATGATGTAACATACACTTATTTTAAAATATTTTAATATCTAATTTTCTTTTCCTTTTTTGAAAATTAAATATTAACACTTTTGCATTTATTGGGTAACTCATTCATTCAAAATCCATTCAGTCATCTACCAAGTACCTACTATACTAATACCTTGCCCAGTAGCATGGAGTCTAAAAGATGTACACAAAATTAAATGAGACTATGTAAATATGTTTTATAATCTATAAGATTATTAAAATAAAAGATAAGTAAAGTTAGGTACAGTCCAATATCAATCCCTTCTTATGAAAGAATCTTTTCATGCTTAGGCTAACTCACCAGTCAAGTTAAATAATGGGTAAACCTCCAATTAATAGTAGGCATAAGCCAGGTACAGTAGCTCATGCTTGTAATCCCAGCAGTTTGGGAGGCTGAGGTGGGAGGATCGCTTGAACCCAGGAGTTTGAGACCAGCCTGGGCAACACAACAAGATTCCATCTCTACTAAAGATAAAAAAAAAAAAAAAAACTAGCTGGGCATGGTGGACTGGACCTGTAGTCCTAACTACTTGGGAGGCTGAGCCAAGAAGATCACTTGAGCCTGGGAGTTGGAGGTTTCAGTAGGCTGTGATCATGCCACTGCACTCCAGTCTGGGTGACACACTGAGACCCTGTATCACACACACACACACACACACACACACACACAAAATAGTAATAATACTTTACATATTTTCTAAATGTGTTCTCATGCATTACCTAATTAATCACAAGGAACTTAGTAGATAGACAAGGTCTCATTACTGCCATTTATAGATGTGGAAAATGAAACAGACCTTATGAATTGCTTTAGATCACATAGAAAATCAGTGGCAGAAGCAAGATGAGAAGCCAGGTCCTCTTAACTTACTTGCCCATTGCTTTTGCCACGACCCCACACTGCTTGCGTTTTTGTACTTCAGTATCTTCAGGCCACATGCATTGGAAAAATGCAACAAAATAACAAAATAAAGGCTAAAATTTTTCCTGTGACTTCCGTGATTAAAAGAAAAGTCTTAGGCATTCCAATATCCAATTAACATAAAAATAATGAATTTGAGTTTTATTAAATTTCCTTCCTCTTCCTGTCCCCTCTTAGAGTGAAATACTTGTCCAAAGATCCAAGATGGATAACTGAGCATGAAATAATTAAAGAATATTATTTCCACTGTGTGTAGGACGATGGACATATTAAGTTATTGTGATGGTGATACAAGGTGGTTTGACCAAAGTCAAATAAATAACAAAGCAAGAACTTAATTATATTTAAGATGTAAAATACCAATTAAAAAATAAGTGCAAACTAATGATCATTATTTTATCTTGGAATTTTTTTAAGTTTATCACAATCATACTAGTCAGAGGATAATACAAATGGTTAATTCTACTTAATTTTTATTCTGATCTCTCCACAAAATATTACTTGAAGGTCATAATAGATCAATGATAGAATGTAGCGAACAGTGCGAAATCTCAATAAAAGCATTTTTTCTCAACTCTATGCTGATATAAGGTGATATTCACATTATCCAATTAAAAAGAGCACAAGTAGATTATTAAAATTTGCTGTAGAGAAACTCATTGCCTATGTAACAGTAGCAAGTGGAAACTGAATAGAGAGGAAAGTCACTTAATGAGCAGTATAAGCAAGAGACAAAAGGAGAAAAGAAAGCAAAAATCCTAACTTCCTTTTACCTCTTTGTCTATGGTCTGTTTCAAAACTCCAAGGCATGACTGCCTTACAATTACACCTTGTGGAAGATGTGCTGATGTGAAAACCTGCAGGCTCCCAGGGCTACTATCTGTCAGTGCTTGGGTTTAAGTCAGCAGCAGGTTCTTCCCTTGAGCATTAACACAAGAATGACTTGACTTATGTATTTTCAATGGATGCAAATGTCAACCTTATCACCAAGGAAGACATATGGTACCCAGTTCTGGAAGCCGAATTCTACTTCATAATGAGTTCAAATCTCCCGCTGCGATCAGAACTTTGAGCAGGGAAAGGCAGAGGTCAACATGCTGAGAGGGGGTTGCCTTGGTGCCCCACGCATTTCCTGGACCTGCCTGAAAATGTCAGTTTTCAGAATATGTTTCTGCAAGCTGCTTTTACAAAAGTATGTAGCTAAAATAAGAAATGGGAGGAAAAAGTCTTTTTTTTTTTTTTTTTTGCAAAGAAAATCATATAATGAAGGCTTGTCCAGTTATTGTGAAAGCATTTTTCACTTTTTTCCCCACATTTCTTCAAAATGTGCAGGGGAAAATTGCCAGTACATAAACATTAGTTAACATAATTACCATTAGATTTCAACTTTTGTGCTTGGATAGCTGCTGGGGTTGTCTGGTTCTACAGAGGTGATAATATGGCCTAAATCTTTCTTTATTCACAGTCCATTGATCAATAAACTTGGTAAAAATTCCTACTTCTGCCCTGAGGTCCATGTAAACTGCTCTGTTCCAAAATTACAACCCCCATTGTCTTAGTTTGCTCCAGTTGTTATATCAAAATACCACAGTTTTGTTGCTTAAACAACAGGAACTTCTTATTTCAGAGTTCTGGAGGCGGAAAGTCCAAGATCAAGTTGTTGGCAAGTTTGGTTTCTCCCGAGGTCTCTCTCCTGGACTCACAGATGGCTGCCTTCTTGCTGTGTTCTTTCCTCTGTGTGTGTATTCCTGGCAGTTTTCTGTGTGTCCAAATCTCCCCTTCTTAAAAGAACATAAGGACCCATCCTAACAGCCTCATTTAAATCTAATCATATCTTTAAAGGACCTAACTCCAAATATAGTCACAGTCTTAGGTACTGGGCGTTAGGGCTTCAAAGTATGAATTCTGAGGGGACAAAATTTAGCCCCAAACATCCACGATGTGTCATTGCAAACTGGTACCTACCGTAATTTATCCACAGGCAGCAGTTACGCTCAATCTAGATTTAAAAATTACTTTTCTATTTTCACCCTGAATACTATAAAACTCAGTGGTCTATTTAGTGGCCCTTGCATTAGTATTCTGGTACAATTATTTCTCCCTATTTCCTATGTCTACCTTTTCATGTAGGATTCTTATTTTAATATACATACTATAGGAATGTCTATAATTAGAAGATAATACAGTATGGCCTAGGGCTAAGAGCTAGAGACAGTCTGTGTTTATATCCTAGCTCCACCTATTGCTAAGTGTGAGATCCTGGTAGGCCTCTATGCTGCAGTTCTCTCATCTATAAAATGGGTATAATAACTACATATCATAGAGTTGTGGTTCCCATTAAATAAGTTAATTAATGTAAAGCTCTTTACACCAGGCACATTGTAGCCTTTCTTGAATTGATTGTTATACATAAACTAATTTTATACAACATATTTGTAAAATGTGAGTTTTAAAATATATGAGTGAATAAAGAAATAAGTAAATACCTAACGATATATTTTTAAGATACCACCTAGAACAGATTATAAATACATAGTTGTATTCACAATTCTTTTAATCTTAGAGTTTATCAAATCTCATCCTTATTCCATAGCTATATTTCCTTACTTTATTACTTCACTTGGATAAATGTACATTTTCTCAGTTATCATTAGATTCCCCCTAACTGTTCTGTTTCACCTCTCTGCCCCTTCTCCAAGGCTGCTACAGAATTTGTCACCTGACTCAACAAGTACAATTTTGTCTATGTTTCATGCATGGAAACATAAGCTTGGGAATCATGCTACTATTACTCTCCCATGTTTAGCAGGTTTCAGTCCTGCCTGATGCCCTGTGGATGCTTAACTGTTGGTCTCTAAGATAATTTATATACTTGGGGATTTGTTTCTCATTTCCTTTGGGCTACTCAGGTCTATGTCTATAGAAATGATCTCCAGGCTTTTGTAGGATTTTCTTATTTCAGGATTGCTTACTTGAGCCTTTTTCTCTGTTTCTGGTGCTATGCTTCTTTCATAATGCAAGCAGCCCCAGACTTCATATTGTGATTTTCAGAATAAGAAAAGGAATACAATAGATTCAGTGCAACTCACTCCTATATTCTTCATTATACCCTCTTGCCCCTGTTTTTCAATTGGTAACTTTGCTTCCTATTTCTCTGACAATGAGAAATCAAAGAAGACCTTTCTTGTTTTCTCAGCACCAAAACTACCAGTCAGCCTGGGTCTCTGCCCATATCTTTTGCTCCTTTTTCTGTTGCTACATCACTCACTGTTCCTGTCTACAGACAGCCCTTCCACTGGCACACTGGGTCCCAGTAGTGCCACCTACTCGAGGACTTAGATCCTGCAACAATCTCTCTATGTCATCATTTTCGCCCCTCTCTATTGAATCATGCGTATCAACAAACAAAACATAAAACCAAAAATCTTATCCTTGACTCCAAATGATGGTCCAGTCACTGTCTTATTTTCCTGCTTCCCTTGATAGCTGAAGGGCAGCAGAATATGCCACCCCAACGTATACCACTTTTACATGAGGATTATTTTGAGCTGAAAGCAGTCCAGAAGTGGATACAAGAAAAGCTCTTTGCCTGTTCTCTATTTGCTTAAAAGCAGGACTTACATTTACAAAGGTGTCCCTCCTCCTCCCTCTACCTCCTGGTAGAGATAGAAGTTGATTGGCCTGGAGATAGTACCACAGGAATCTACATAACAAACTTTACTAACTAGTTTTTTCTACCATGAGTTTCTGTAACTTGCCTTCCCTAAACTCTTCTTTCTTTGTTTTTTGTTTGTTTGTTTTGTTTTGTTTTTATTTTTGGTTCTTTTTTCCTTTTTTAAATTTTAATAGATTTAGGGGGTACAAGTTGAATTCTGTTACATGTATATATTATATAGTGGTGAAGTCTGGCTTCTTGGTGTACCCATCCCCCAAATAGTGTACATTGTATCCCATAGGTAATTTTCATCCCTTACTCCTTCACATCCTCCCCTCTTTCGAGTCTCCAATGTCCATTGTACCACTCTGTGTGCCCTTGTGCAGTCATAGTTCAGCTCCCATTTATAAGTGAGAACATGTGGCATTTATTTTTCTGTTCCTAAGTTGCTTCACTTAGGATAATGGCCTCCAGTTCCATCTAAGTTGCTGCAAAAGACATTATTTCATTCTTTCTTATCACTGAGTAGTACTCCATGGTACACATATATACCACATTTTCTTTATCTACTCATTGATTGATACATGTTTATGTTGATTTCATATTTTTGTGATTGTAAGTTTCACTATAATACATATATGAGTGCATGTGTCTTTTTGATATAATTATTTCTTCTCCTTTGGGTAGATACCCAGTAGTGAGATTGCAGGATCGAATGGTAGATCAACTTTTAGTTCTTTGAGAAATCTCCATAGAGATCGTACTAATTTACAATCCCAACAACAGTGTATATGGTATATAAGTTTTCCCTTTTCACTGCATCTGTGCCAACACCTATTGTTCATTGATATTTTAATAATGGCCTTTCTAATTTGAGTAAAATGGTATCTCATTGCAGTTTTAATTGGCATTTCTCTGATTAGTGATGTTGAGCATTTTGTCAAATGTTTGTTGTATATCTTCTTTCTAAAAATGCCTGTTCATGTCACTTGCCCACTTTTTAATGGGGTAGTTTGTTGTTTTTCTCAATGAGTTGTTTGAGTTCCTTGCAGATTCTGGGATGTTAGTCCTTTGTTGGATACATAGTTTGTGAATATTTTCTACCATTCTGTAGGTTGTCTAGTTACACTTTTGATTATTCCATTTGCTGTGCAGAAGCATTTTAGTTGAATTAAGTATCATTTGTCTGCTTTTGGTTTTGTTGCATTTGCTTTTGGAGTCTTAGTCATAAATTCTTTGCCTAGGCCAATGTCCACAAGAGTTTTTCCTAAGTTTTTTTCTGGGATTTTTATGGTTTCAGGTCTTACATTTAAGTCCATCTTGAGTTAATTTTTGTATATGTTAAGAGATTGAGAGCCAGTTTCATTCTTCTGCATATGGCTATCCAATTTTCCCAGCACCACTTAGTGAATAATTTGTCCTTTCCTCAGTGTATGTTTTTGTCTGCTTTGTGGAAGATCAGGTGGTTTCAGTTATATAGTTTTATTTCTGGGTTCTCTATTCTGTTCCATTGATCTATCCATCTACTTTTATGCCAGTACTATGCTGTTTTGGTTACTATAACCTCGTAGTATAATTTAAAGTCAGATAATGTAATGCCTCCAGTTTTGTTCTTTTGCTTAGGATTGTTTTGGCTATTTGGCTCTTTTTTGGTTCCATATCGATTAGTTTTTTCTAATTCTGTGCAAAATTACATTGGTATTTTGATAGGAATTGCATTGAATCCGTAGATTGCTTTTTAAAATGGCAGTATGGTCATTTTAACAATATTGATTTCTCTGATCTGTGAGCATGGAATTTTTTTTTTTTTTCATTTGTTTGTGTCATCAGTGATTTGTAGTTCTCCTTGTAGAGATCTTTTGCCTCCTTGGTTAAATTTATTCCTAAGTATTGTATTTTATTTATTTATTTATTTGCAACTATTGTAAATGGAATTGAGTTCTTGCTTTGGTTCTCAGCTTGGTCATTGTTGGCATATAGAAGTGGTATTATTTTTTGTACATTGATTTTATAACCTGAGTCTTAGCTGAATTCATTTATCCAATATAGGATTCTTTTGGAGGAGCCTTTAGGGTTTTCTAGGTATAAGATCATATTATCAGGAAACAAGATAATTTTACTTCCTTTTCCAAGTTGCATGCCCTTTATTTCTTTCTCTTGCCTGATTGTTCTGGCTAGAACATTTCAGCCCTCTTATTCAACCTCTCAGTAACATTGAACATGGGTTAACACTCTCTGCTCTTGGAACTTTCTTTACTTGGCCTGTATAGCATGGACATCCTGAAAATATCACAAACTTTAGAGTCAGACAGATATAAACACAAATTCTGGATTTTCTATACTGTAGCTATTTGGACTTCTCTCAAATTATTAAAACTTGCTGAGCCTCTATTTTTTATACTTCAATAAAACAAGGATAACAGTACTCCTACTATACATAGTAGGTTTAAAAGATAGTACATATAAAGCCTCAGCTTAATTTCTGGCACATCATAGGTACTTTATAAGTTATAATTATTACTATTGATATTATTATTGTTTTATTTACTTCTTTCTTTCACACTTCTGCTTGTATCTTTATATCTGTGTGGTAAGTAGTATTTTTCCCTCAAACTTATTTCACCTGTAAAAATCCTACCACAACCTTAAAATCCATCTCCAATTTATTTTTTTTCCATGAAGTCTTCTTTCCCTGCTTCTAAAAGAAAATAGCCCTTCCTGTGAACCCTTAGTTACCTATTTAACCTATGATTCCTACAGCATTTGTATTATATTAATATTACTCTTATTCGTGAATGTGTCGTATTTCTCTTACTAGTTCTAAGTTTCTAGTGTGCAAGACCAGTTGTGTAGAAGAAATCAGTTAAAACCACCCTGGTAGTTTTCATAATTTGAAAATATTTCAGGTTTGGAAAGTTATTTAAACATTTGGCCAATATAGTGATATTGCATAATCAAGGATCTATGCAAAAAATTTTAAAATTAAAAGCAAATTTTAACTGATAGCCATTGGAATCCAGTGTTTCTAAGAAAATCAAATACTTGAAAGGTTCATTTGTCCCCATAAAGGTCTTTGTATCTCTTCTCTGCATTGTCTCCATGTAGCTTATTCACTTGTGCAAGTTAAAGGACAGAAAGGAATAGAAAAGGTAGCCCAAGGAGGCAAGGACTCCATGAGAAGGTGAATCAGAGAAATCATTGCAATGTGCCTGTCCTCTCTTCAGCATTTCCATTTCTCTTTATGATGACAGTGGGATTTGTAAATTTTCAATTGTCTCTAATGGTAATACCATAAAAACTTTTTATCAACAGTAAACATCTGTGAACTCCTGAGTATATTTGGCCTCGACAGCTAAACACTGCTTATGTTTCATCTTTGCTTGGTCATTTTCATCTCTTTGCACTCCAGTTGTCTATATGTGGAGCTACAATGGGTTATTCTGGTATTTCTTCCTTCTGTACAAATGTGTATTTAATCCTTGTTAGATTCATAGCAAAGAGTTTTCATGGTCATTACAGAAATTATCATAAGTAGTTACTTTTCTCTGTTTAAAAAGGCAATTGTGACTGAAAGTTCTGATACTATGCAATCTCCAAAACAATAACAGTATATTATTAAATGAAAAAAGCAATAGGCAGAACAATCTATAGTGTATGCTATCATATGTATATGTATAGACACATATGCATATTTATACATATAGATATGTATACGTATAGACATATATGTGGACATATATATAGCTATTAGGTTGGTATAAAAGTAATTGCAGTTTTAGCATTGTTGAAATTTGCCATTTGATATTGGAACACATTCTTAAATGTGGTTATGTTATACATCATTTTAATGCACATTTCTCACCTTACTTTTTTTGCTAATGACTTATTACTTGCTGTTTATTTTATATTTATTTTAGACTATGGAAATGATGTTGGACAAAAAGCAAATTTGAGAGATTTTCTTACTCGGGTCATAAAGCAACAGAGAAAACTTGCAACACCAACAATGCATTGGCTCAGGAACTGCTAACGAACATACAGTGCAGTGGTGGTTCAAGAAGTTTTACAAAGGAGACGAGAACCTTGAAGATGAGAAGCACAGTGGCTGGCCATCAGAAGTTGACAGAGACCAACTGAGAGCAATCATCAAAGCTGATCCTCCTAAAACTACACAAGAATTTCCAAAGAACTCAACCGCGACCATTCTACAGTCGTTTGGTATTTGAAGCAAATTAGAAAGTTCAATAAGTGGGTGCCTCATGAGCTGACCAAAAATCAAAAAAAAAAAAAAAAATCGTCATTTTGAAATGTTGTCTTCTCTTCTTGTAAACAACAATGAACCATTTCTGGAGTGGATTGTGATGTGTGATGAAAAGTGGATTTTTATATGACAACCAACTGTGACAAGCTCAGGGGTTGGACCAGGACAAAGCTCCAAAGCACTTCCCAAAGCCAAACTTGCGCCATAAAAGGTCATGGTCACTGTTTGGTGGTCTGCTGCTGGTCTGATCAACTACAGCTTTCTGAATTCCAATGAAACCACTACATCTGAGAAGGATTCTGAGCAAATGGATGAGACGCATCAAAAACTACAATGCCTGCAGCCAGTATTGGTCAACAGAAAGGGCCCAATTCTTGACAACTGGGCTACAGAGTTTTGCCCCATCTGCCATATTCACCTGACCTCTCACCAACTGACTACCACTTCTTCAAGCATCTTGACAACTTTTTGCAGGGAAAACACTTCCACAACCAGCAGGATGCAGAAAATGCTTTCCAAGAACTGTCAAATCCCAAAGCACAGATTTTTATGCTACAGGAATAAACAAACTTATTTTTTGTTGGCAAAAATGTGTTGATTGTAATGGTTCCTATTTTGATTAATAAAAATGTGTTTCAGCCTAGTTATAATGATTTAAAATTCACGGTCCAAAACCACATTTACTTTTACACTAACCTAATATCTTTTTAGCCACACATAGATTCTCTATTTGAAGGATTCAGGAGAAATGGGTAGGGATTGCTTCTGAATAGGGTTTAAAGGTCTTGGACTGAGATTTGTTTTCACAGTATGTCACTTATTATGTTTGAGTTTTTGACAGGGTAAATACATTATTTTTCCATTGACAAAAAGTTAATTAAGAATAGAAACATGGGAGCTTCCAGATACTAGAATAAGTGGAGTTTCCTGGAAGGTGGCACTGGCACAAGAACAAGGACATAGACCAATGGAACAGAACTGAGAACCCAGATATAAAACCATCCTCATAGAGCCATCTAATCTTTGACAAAGTAGACAAAAACATACACTGGGGAAAATAATCCTTATTCAATAAATGGTGCTGGGAAAATTGGATAGCCACATGTAGAAGACTGAAACAGGATCTGCACTTCTCATATCTCACAAAAATCAACTCACGCTGGATAACAGACTTAAACCTAAGGCATGAAACCATAAGAATTCTAAAAGAAAATGTTGGAAAAACTCTCATGGACATTGGTCTATGGAAAAATTTATGAAGAAGATCCCAAAGGCAATCACAGCAACAATAAAAATAAATAAATGGGACCTGATCAAATTAAAAAGCTTCTGCACACCAACCAAGTTCAGCAGAACTGCCTAGACGAGCTAATATAAGAGGAAGCCCAGGTGAGATCAGCTGAGCCCACTTCAGAATACCTCATTCTATAGACTATGAAGTAAATAAATATTTATTGCTGCATATCAAAAAAAAAAAAAAAAAAAAGCTTCTGCACAGCCAAGGAAACTATCACAAGAGCATACAGACAACCTACAGAATGGGAGAATATATTTGCACACTACACACCCAATAAAGGGCTGATAACTAGAATCTATCTAGAAATCAGGAAAATCAGCAAGAAAAAGTCAAACAATCCCATTAAAAAGTGGGCAAAAGACAGGAACAGAAACTTCTCAAAAGAAGACAGACTAATGGCCAACAAACATGTGAAAAAATGCTCAACATCTCTAATCATCTGGGAAATACAAATCAAAACCATAATGAGCTATCACATAACTCCAGTGAGAATGGCTTTTATCAAAAAGTCCCAAAACAATAAATGTTGGCATGGATGCAGAGAGATAGGAACATTCATATACTGCTGGTGGGACTGCAAACTAGTACAACCTCTGTGGAAAGTAATATGGAGATACCTCAAAGAGCTACAAGTGGAACTACAATTTGATCCAGCAATACCATTACTGGGCATCTACCCAAAGGAAAAAAAGACATTCTATTAAAAAGACATCTCTGCATTCGAATGTTTATAGCAGCACAATTCACAATTGCAAAGATGTGGAAACAACCCAAGTGCCCATCAATACATGAGTGGATTAATAAATGTGGTATACGTATACCATGGAATACTACTCAAACACAAAAAGCAATGGTGATCTAGCACCTCTTGTATTATTCTGGATAGAGCTGGAACCCATTCTACTAAGTGAAGTATCACAAGAATGGAAAAACAAGCACCACGTGTACTCACCATCAAATTGGCATTAACTGATCAACAGTTATGTGCACACCTAGTAGTAACATTCATCAGGTGTCTGGCAGGTGGGAGAGGGTAGGGGGGAGGAGTGGATGAGTATGTACACAATGATTGCAGTGTGCACCATCTCGGGGATGAACACACTTGAAGCTCTGCCTTGGGTGGGGCAAAGGCAATATATGTAACCTAAACATTTGGACCCCCATAATATGCTGAAATAAATAAATAAATAAATATTTTATTTCAAAACACAACACAAAACAACAAAGTTGAACATTTTGCAAATACAGATGAGCTCTCAAGAAGATCCCAGCAAGCCTATGGATTGTACAACTCTGATCCTTTCTTTGTTGAAACAGGAGGAACAGAAATGTTACTGAATTATTTTCAAACAGACATTAGGCTATTGACAACAAATTTCTAGATATTTATAAAATTATTCTAATTTCCTCTTACCTGTCTTATGTTTTGTTTAATGGAGTACTGTCCTACTACATAACACATTTTATTATAAACTTTAGTCCTATAGAGAGCATTTGTCAAGTGAGCATACTGGGCTATGTGCTGATACCACTGTTGTAGAAGTGTTCCTCCATAGGCCAAACTACCCTTCTGTGATGCCCTATAAATTATCAGGTTATATGCTGATTTGGAGGATGATACTGGCTTGCATCATTCTCTTACCAGTGAGACAATACTATACTGCCTCTAAATTGTCTTTTCTTTTTTCTGCTTTCAAACACCTCCAGTTCTGTGATGACCAGATATAGTCAGATATGAGGCAAATAGGTACCAGGAATGGGCATGAGGAGGTTGTGCATGAATTTTCATGAGGAACATCGAGAGAATCTTCAGCTATAGACCAGTCTCCAGAGTCTAACTTCAATCAACCTTCAGTCTTGGCACCAAAAATTCAGCAATTGTCTTTCATATACTTTCCTACTTCTAAGCCAAAATATTCTTTCTTCACATTTCCACATGCCCCAATTCTACAAATGTTATCAAGGCCAATGTAGTAGATTATTTGCAAAGACAGACACCAACAATTCTTCCCACAACTGTATACATATGCTATTTCCCCCCTTTTGAATATGGCTCACTCTTGTGCCTTGCTTTAATCAATAGAATGTGACAGAAGTTTCTCTTTGTCAGGTCTGGGCCTAGGCCTTACTTGGCCTGCAGCTTCTACTTTCACATTCTTTGAATCCAGCAACCATGTAAAGAATTCTTATTGCCTTGATAGAGAGACCATGAGGCAAGAGAGAGGCTCGGGAGGGTAAGAGACTATGAGGGACAAGAGAGAAAGGCCCAGCCAACCCAGACTCCCTAGGTAAGACACCAGGCGTGTGGGTGAAGACATCTTGGATCCTCCAGTCCCAATCAAGCAACCCCAGTCAACACCATTTGAAGCAGAGACAAGCCTTCCCTGTCTAGCCCTGCACAAACTGCAGAATTGTGAGCAAATAAATAGCTGTTGTTTTTAAGCCCTTAAGTTTTAGACATGATACTGTCATATGGAAATGATCTGTGAAATCTTGTAGCATTTTATATCTACTTTTTTTGTGGTGCATCACTTCTTACACTGTGTAGATAATAAAATATCTCTCAAACTAAACTCTACCTAATGTTCTTGAGAGGAATTTACTGTCACATTTATCTTTGTATTTCTTAGCTGGGGTAGTATTTTCTTGTACAAAATTCAACAAATACATTTATGCATGAGTGATTGTGTGTGTGTTCATATATGCCATTCACACATATGAACTCTACACAAGGCAGTTAAGAAGGGACAACTCCCTCCTCACCCAAAGCAATCAATGCATTTTTTAGCACCTGAGAGTGATGCTGCATCGACTAGATCAGCCCCAGGCAATGCTGAGGTATTCCTAAGAATATTGGTGTTTGCTCCATGACAATGTGAGTTATTGAGATAAAATCAACCATTAGAATGCATTTGTTTTTGGTTTACCTTCCTACAGACACATCTTAAAGTAAAATCACTGTTCTGAGGTCCATTTTCCAGTTTTTTACACATGCAATATCATTTTCCTGTGGATTTCCAAGTGTTCCACAGTGAAAGGGATACTTTTTTCCCCAACATATGCGTTCACAACACTGATCACAGCAGCTCATGCTGGCTCCCAGGAGAGGTTTAGTATATCCTACAGCATGACATTGGCCTTGTGGCATAGAGGGAATAAAGTGGAGACTGTACAATGATAAGAAAGCAAGCAAGATATGAGGCAAACATAAACAACAAGGACAAATACAGTACACAGTCCCTACTCTGAGCAACTGTCAGTAACGATGAGTCAAAGAAAAATATGATCGAATAAGAGATGCTCAATGCCAGGTGGAATGTGGTATCAGTTGTGCATGTTGGTTATAAGTGGAGAGAGAAATGCAGAAAGCAGAAACTAAGCCCAGCAAAGAGCTGGCAGGATCCTCTTAAATGAGGGCAGGTCAAAGTTGGCCACCTGGGTCACAGACCTATATCTTCCATAAATCCCAAGGTTTCTAGGTGAAGAGAGAATTGACAAGCTGCTGTCCTCTTTGGAAAAGAAGTAGGAAGCCAAAAATTCAGCAATAGCTTTTTAAGAGTACCTCAAAAATTGCAGGTTTTTGTATCAAACTCCTGGTTCCCTCAGCCCGTCTGGGCACCGAAGAGGAGAAACCTATTCGTAAATATCACAATTTGCAATGATAATAACTTCCACTTATTGCTGATTACTGTATCAACCCAGTAAAGTAGATAAATATTATCTTCTTTTCTTAGATAATGAAACTGAGGTTATGAAAAGGGAGTTACTGGCCCAAAATTTGAATGTTGGTCTATTGGCACAAAGTCCAGGTTCACCCCACAAAAACTCCATCTCCCTAAACCCCTCTTTCACAAACTATACTTGCTCCACAAGACAGGCTCCCAGGTGAGGAACAAGGAAGTCTATGGGTGGAGGGAACTGTTACTAACAGTGTTTTTTAAGCCTGGGGTAGAAATTGATACCTTCATCAATATGGCATGTTTGCTCCAGAACAGCCTGAGAGATATCATGCCCAAAACGATGGACTCTGGATTTAAGGGAAAAGGGATAAAACTGTAACATTTAGACTCAAAAAACATCTTCGTTAAGAGCATTGAAAACCACATACATGCGTACACACAAACTGCTTTTTACATCTGATTCAGACTAGTCCTGACTAGATAACTAGAAATAATTCTTCATGCCCCAGAGCAGGGAGAAATTGAAAGAACTTGCTCATTTAACAAGAGGCTTCTTGTGTTCATCAAAGTGTTAATTTTCAAATTCCTATCTTGGATCTGTTTTGCAACATGGATGAGTATCTTTAAAATATGTACATTCTTTCTCCAATTGACATGGTATGGCAGCCTGAACCTTTAAAAAGTACTTCAAAATGAAGTATTCAACTTCATTTTTTTTCGGCATGTTACTTCTTTTTCAGGAAGCTTTATAACAGCTTCTTTTAGTATTTAAGAACTTGGGCTTTGGAGTGAGATAATCATGGCTCTGTCACCACCAAGCATTGAGGAAGCTCCTTAACCAAGCTCCCTGAGAGTTGATGCCCTTATATTTAAGAAGAGGCTAATGCTACTGACCTCACGTATGTGGACTGCTACTACTGCTTTTACTGCTGCTGTTACGCCTATTACTGCCACTATGGCTCTAACAAGAACAACCATACAATGCACTACATATTGAGTGTTTACTATGTGCTGGACACTAGATTAATTGCTTTATATACACTCTGACTAATGCCCATGTTAACTTTTCAAAGAGGCAGTATGCTCATCCTTCCTTTACAGTTGAAAAGGCTTAGAGACTAAATATCTTAAGTAATACAATCAGTTATGAGAAACTAGGATAAAAATCCAGGTTTGTAGGATTTTCAGAGTGGGTACACTTAACCAGCAGGCCATAACATCTGTGATAATGGAATGAGCTAGTATACGTAAAGTGTTTGGCACAAGCTTAGGAGAGAGTGAAACCTCCAGACAGGAGTCTTAGAGCTATTTTCCCCCCACAGTGAAGCCTTTTCCACCTTCCCCAGATAGTCATTCGTTCTTTTGTGTTCTCAAGGCACATATTTGTGCATATTTGCATATCTTTATCTTCCTGTAAATACCGTTATTGAAGCATCTTTCTCATTAAAATTAACTGTATACCTGCCTCCCCAGCAGACCAAGGGCTGCTAGGGACCAAGAACCATTACACAAGGCTGTTCTGCGCTCCCCCTACCCTCACTGCCTCACTCCCATGCCCAGGCAGAGCTGTCATCTTTTTCGTTTAAGAACCTACTCTGCTATAAACTCTGTTATAATACCTATCACATTGCAATTACTCACTTTGATGACAGTCTTTATATAAAGGCAAGACTTTATTATATTCATCTTTATACTTTAAGTACCTTTCACATTGTAGGAACATAATAAATGTTGAATGAATGAATGAGTTGATAAATTAATAAATGAATAGTAGTTAGATTTCCTTATAGTGTGCCTTTCTCTTATATTTATTTAATAGAAAAAAACTTATAAGAGCCCTAATCTGAAATTCATGCTCCATAGATTAAAACCTAAACTGGAATGAGATCAATCAGTATAAAACACATTATTTGTACAGCTGTAGCAACTTTTATTTTAAATCATGTTATGTGAGCTAGAAAACCCCAGAGGATACAACAAAAATGCCTTTTATTTGTATTGTGCTTTTAATTTTCATAGTGATGCTGTGGTAAATAAGCTCTAATTTCCCTTTGGTCCATGAGTAAACTAAGGCTTAGAGACAGATGAAGTGATTTGCCCTAGGTCCCAGGGCTGATAACTGACGCAGTTTGTCCTCAAGTCCAGTGCTATGATTGGAAGTCTGGGTTTCTGAATGAGCTAGAGTTACCTATCTTGATGTAGTATATCTAAGAAAAATTCTAAAAATGGCCACCAAAATAAATCTGATTTAAACTGAAAAGCTACATAGCTGGGAATAAAAAAAAAAAAGGAAAAGGAGTATTTCTAGTTAAGTTGTCCAGGTAAAATCTTCAAATTTATAATTGAGTGAATGGCAGTTTTACAAATAAAGCAGCTTTTTTTTCTTCCTTCCATCTATGAGTTTGAGAGATGGATGCCTCATGCCTTTATTGGCTAACTCTGGAGAAGAGAGATACTTCTTCAGGCACCTGGGCTGTGCCTGGCCTGAGCATAGGTGGCTGTCAGGACCAAGCCAGCAACCACACATGACTAGTTATTCTCAAATAACTAGTGATTACTCAATAATGGAAAAAGTTACTGAAAACTAATTTCCAGTTGTTAAAAAAAAAAAAAGAAAATCTTTGGATCTACCCAAAACACTGACCTAATTTTACATTCACATTACTTCTAAAACAGTAATATAGTTAAACTTATACTATGGGAGAATAAGCAATTCCACAAAGGCATTAATTTTTATTGAGTGGTAAACCTCATCCCCTAAAACCATTCTAAAGAGAAACCATTCTTGAACAAGGTAACTGAAAAGAAATTATTTCTTAATTCCTAAAGACAAGCTAATGTAGCTGTTCTGACAATGTCATTTGAATATTTGAAAATTTATTATGGAGAGCAATAACTCATCCCCCTATAAATTGTTTCCAAACAAATTAACCCAAGAGCATTTAATGCAACAGCTGCTGCAATTAACCAATTCTTCCAACTCGCTGATTTGTCAATTTGGAATAGAGGAGGGATATAGGGAAGCCGAGAATGCTTATGGTCTTCATGTAGAGACAAAGCTCCATCTCAAAATCCTGGGTGGTAGAAAAAGGAATCACCTTACACCAATGTATAAGCAGACACAGAGCACACACACCTCCAGCATGCCTGACCATATTTACATTTGGAGTTCAAAATGGCTAAGACCTTAAGACACACATAGAATCACAGCAGATTTACCATGTTAATCCCTGAAGGTGATTCTAATGTTCTGTAATGTTTCATTCCATAATGTTTCAAACCATAAATTTGCTGCATGGAAACAGCATGTTTCCACCTATGCTCTAGTTCTTCTCTTGGATCTCTCTCTAATGGGCTGCTCCCAACCTATATCTCTATGTAAAACAATCCATTTAGCACTTCTGGGCTGCTAAGCCCCTCTAAGCATGCATTCGATTTTGTTTTTGTTATTGTTGTTGAGTATTGCATTCCTCCCCTTTGAACTCATGTTCTGCTAAGAACTGCCACTAAACCTACATGTGTAGAGATTAAAGGCAGTTCTACTGTGGCTTTTGAACATCAAACAGCCAGAATTGTACATGACTCAAGAAAATTGCATGGTACTGGCTCTTTTTTTCCTTCATGCTAGAAACCCCTTCATTATCATTCTTGTTGTGCCTGCTCCTCACTCTCTTGGTAATGCTAGATACTCATCAGAAGTGATAAACACCCTCTCCCCAGAGAATACGGGTTCTAATCTACAGCACAGGGGTAGGTGGGAAGCAAAGATGGGAGGGGAGAAATAGAAGGAGGACTGACTGGAGAGGGAGAGAGGGGAAATTTGAACTGACCAACTAAAGCTTTTTAGAAAAGTCATGTATTTCCTGACAGAAAAAGTATTGTTTGCTAAAACAGTTCTGCTCTGAATCCCAACATCTGATTATAAGCATGATCTGTATCTGATACAGTTTATCCACATTAAAACTAACCTCCTGTGGAGCTTGTTGAAGAGAAGAAACCAACGATAAAATGCAGCTGCTTCAGTTTGATATGATTTATCACTTAGCTTTGTAAAAGAAAAAAATTCAGGACCCTCTAAATTTATTATGCCAAGGGGAAGTTAAACTTTGGAGACTGAGTCACATAATATGTATCCAACTTCTGCTTCTTAGATTATAGATTAACTCTCATCCTCATTGTTCTTGCTCTATAAATGACTGGGAGAGACCAGAGATCAGACCTGCTCCCTTTCCAATCACTGATCTTCATTATAAATTAACTGCCTCTTTTTTTGTCCCATACCTAACTTGGACCAGATGGCATCCAAGACCCCATGACTGTTACATCTTCAGTGTGGAATATTAAATATGTTGTTTCCCCAAAGAAAAAGATCACTTCAACTAATCAGGTTGTTGTAACTATGCATTAAGTTTTATACAGAAAGATGTTGAAATTCTGTTAAGCTTCCCTAAACTTTTTCTACATACACAATCCCAAACTTCTACACTTCAGAACACTGAGTTCCATTCTTTGGAATCTGGGCTTTCTAAGTGGCTGTTCTCAAACGTTGCATTTGAATAAATGCTCTTTAATCTAGATTATGGCCCTTATGATTATTTTAGGTTAACAGCTTCAAGAAAGGAAGCTCAAGGAACAAAAAATTCAAAGGAGTCTCATTCTGACACAATCTTTGGAACCTCAAAGCTGAACCACAGAATCAGTGAGGTTGGTGTCTAACGAGGCTCCTGATGTTACTAAACTTGAACCCGTGTCTCTTCTTAGAAACTTTCACATTCAGTTTTTCAGACAAAATGTGGTGAAGAATACATTGTTCTGTGTTCAATGAATGCTCAATAAATGCTGTTGACTTACCAGTTGAACAAAAATTGTTTCCTGTGAGCTTGATATGGAGTCTAAAATTGTGAAGGGAAAACATAATTTTTTATTGTATAAATTCCCAGAGTTTAAACTCCTCCAATTAGCACCTAATTGGCAGGACACCAATTTCAAGTCATTGAATTAAACCGCTTACAGCAGTCAATTATTTTGTTAATATTTCAGAGAACTTCTTTTCTTTGTATGTTCCGTATTTTCTCTAATCCTGGTTTAGTCTTTCTAGTTCATATCATTCAGGGAGCTCAGAGAATTCTAACTTCATCTACTTGTCTACCCATTGCTACAGTCACTTACTTTGTGTCCATTTGTATATCAGAAGGAAGAAGATTAGGTGTCATTCATGGGGTCTTGCCTCCTCCTGTGCATACTCACTCTGTCTCCTTTTTCACTGCTCCCACATTTGCTCTATACATCTCAAAAATGCACAGAATCCTCAGAAATACTTTGCTCCTTCATCCAAACAACATAGGTGTGATATGCTTAGAATGAAATTCCATAGGACTGCTTGGACTCTCAAGGGCATTGGTGGACACTAACATGATTTCAAAATACAGTTGTTGCCTCAGTTTCCCTTAGGAGATTAGTTTCTTGGAGACAAAAAACAACTTGAAAAGATAGACGAAGACTAAGGCAAACAAAAGTACAGTGCTTTCTTAGTATCTCCCTATACATATACACTTAACCAAAGCTGATTCCAAACCCCCATCAAAGAACAGTGGCCTCCATGAACAGGTCTTATAATGTACTGTTGAGAACCCTGGGAAATAGTTCATCCTTATTCTCAGAGGTTCACAGCTGCCAAGTTCTTGCTTATTCTTCATGGGCTCATCTTAATTTTCCCCAATGCAATTAAGATTATAGCAATAGACAAAAACCATGGTACTTTGTCAAATGGGGATTTACTAGCTTGACTATGGAAAGCCAGTTATCCCTCCTGGGACTCTTGCCCTCCTTTGCCAACCATTGCAAGCATTTGTCCCAGGCCCTGTCTTTGCAGCAATCAGTACCTACAGCTGTATTCAACATACTGAACAAAATCACAAGAGCAGCCATGCCAGAAACATACCACTTTAAGAAATGCTAAAGAAGCTATTTTCCTACTGCAATTCTATTTTTATGGTAATTAAACATAAATTCTAATTAATTAAGGCCTAGAAACAAGAAGTTTCCTTAAACTGTAGTACCACTCTTACAAAAACTATTATGTGAGTATGCTGGTGAATCACAAATTCCAGCTATTATGGGAAGAACACTCTATTAAAGTCAGGCTATTTTCTCCATTGATCTTTTTAAAAAATTGTACAATATATTAGTCTCTACAAGGATTCATTTTTAAGCCTAAGAGAAGTTGTTAAGATATCACTTACAGTACCATTTAAGTGCTCGCTGCTGAATCTGTAGCCTTTGAACATATACTGAATTATGGCTCTGTCAAACGATGCACATTCCAGCCAAAGGGTAGGTGGGGGAGGGAGCCAGGGGGAAAGCAGCAAAGTACCCCCATCTATATTCATTTGTTTGTCTCTACTTAGGTTGATTTTAATGTCAGAGTTTGCTTACACTTTTTAAACTGTATAACATATTTCAAAGAGACAGGTTCAATTTTCAAGTCAAACAGCAGATAATGGCATCAGGGATGCCTTGCAACCACAAAGGAAATATACATAAAGAGGACAAAACACAAGTTAAACGTTTGCATAAGCAGCCAGATGGAAATGAGATTTCAAATGGTCCCCTTACTACCTGGAGCTCTCTCAGCACTGTATCTTTTTAGGACACTTTCTAGTCATTAAAATCACACAGCATTACTATTCTCTCTATTATACATGCTCGTCAGTTAATAAGAAGTCGAAATATTAAGTAATTTGCTGGAGGCTACTTAGCAAGACAGTAACAAAGATATGAATGGCCCTGTTCAGAGGAGGATTAAAATATGTTGCTCACTTTAGGAACACAGAATTCATTAAATACCCAAGATCTTAAAATTGAGGTTCAGAGACCCTAAAGGAAGTTTAGTTTTGAATTAAAGCCATAAGAGACAAAAGCATTGCCTGACTTTTTACTGCTAATTTCTAGTACCTGGCACAATGTCAGGTCATGGAGTGAAATAAAGAATAAATAAATAAATAAATCCATAACAAATCGAAATTTCTGACCTATTGAAACTTGATGAGCTTACTAAATTAGAGTTTTGAGGAAGAATCTAAGAAACCAGAAGAGTATGTTTTCTAATTTGGGTTTTCCCCACCCAGTACATTTTTGTTTTTGTATCTGTCTTGAAAGGGGAGAGGAGGGGAAGATTCCCAAAGGGACAATATATGTGGGAGAAATTATAAATGGATACGGATTGAAAATCATGAGACTAACACTCGGCTTTGCTGTATAACCTCTGACAAGGGGTGACTTTTCTGAGTTTCAGGCTCTGGAAGACAGGGCAAGCATAATATACTAGGAGACTCAGTAGAGTGAAGAGTAATTGGGGGAAAGTGAGCTTGAAACAACCAAGCTTCCTCAGGCCATTTCGTGGTTGAAGTTTGGATCTTTTTGTAAGCCAAGGGAATGGTGAGTTCATTTCAAAGATGACTAAATTGCCTTTACTATCAGCTCTCATGGCTGTGGGCAAAGGAGAGAAAAGTAGAGAGCTTAGTGCTATGTGGTGATGGGCTAGGGGTAAGAAGAAGAGAGATGAGGTGAAGATGAAAATCGATGAGTTTAAGAAATAGACAATTGTGGCACTAAGAAGGAAGGAAAGAAGCGTCTTCCAAAGCAGGGGTGGGGAACCTGCAGCCTTAGGGTGGCCTTCTAGGTCCTTAAGTGCAGTTTTTTTGACTGAATCCAAACTTTACAGAACAAATCCTTTTCTTTTTATTAATACATTTTTGTTCATCTTGTATATTTTTATTTTATTTTTTTAATGAACATATTTAAAAGAATAAAATAAGTTTCAATGAAATAATCCTCCCAGGTTGACTAGCACAATTAGAACATTAGTGAGCCATAAGGGCTAAATTGATGGCTGCTACTCTCATGATTTAGTTCTAATTTCCCCCACCTGACTGGTGCTACTACTGCACGAGGCTGGTTGGTGAGCATTTATGGGGGCTGAGTATGCCAGTCTGTTATCAGCTTTGACAACGGTGCACTATGTTTCTGTTTGAAATGTAATTTATGAATAGTTGCACAGCTCAACAGTATTTTTTAATTCTGGCTGCTTAACAGCCCATTGTGTCAAAGAAGAGCAAGAGAACACTGAAGGAAGAAAACAGGTTTTACAATGAGGATTGGGATTTGCAATATTATCTTGTTTCTGCTAAAGATAAGATGATTTGCTTGCTTTGAGATACTGCGATATCAATATCAAAGAAATTTGATGCTCATTAGTATTATAACACTTATAAGGATCACAAATATTTTAAATTAGTGGCAGAGGCACAAAAGCTTGTACTGCAGAAATTGAAAGATGAAAAGCAAAAATAAAGACAATTCTTTCAAGCAGCAAGACGACCTGGAAATAATGCCACTAAAACAACTTATGAAGTAGCTTATGTACTCGGGGCGGGGGGGGGGTTGGCGGGGGGTGGGGGGCGGGGAGGGAAGCCATTCAGTGATATAGAAATTGTGAAGGAATGCATCATCAAAGTGGTAGGATGCTTAGACCCCAATAATGTTTCAAAGTACAAACAACTGCCTCTTTCAGCCCCATGAATTAAGCCTTCAACTTAACAGAACAACTTCATGCAATACTTCAAAAAGAAAATACATATTATTCAATCACTTTGGATGAATCAATGATACTGCTGACTTAGCACAGATTTTATACTGCATTCAGGTCATAACAGAAGATTTTCTTTGCTAGGAAGAGTTACTCACTTTGGTCACTCATAAGAATAGAACACAGGAATAGATATCTTCAACAGCTTTCAAGATAAATGTCATGAAGTTGGACTGAATTTGGTAAATTTAGTGAGTTTATGTACAGATGGTACACCTTCCATGACAGGAAGACATGAAGGGTTTATTGCACAGATTTAAAAAAAAGCATTAACAAATCCAGATGGTCTCATTTGTTTTTTCATTGTATCTTGCGTCAGCAAAATCTCTGTGCTAAAGCTACTAGTTTAAGTGACACTTTGCAACAAGTTATAAGTATTGTTAACTATATTCCTGCAAATGCAACATGGCATCATCAGTTTCCTAACACACTAAAGTTGAAGGATAAGATACTCAGTGTGGATTTGCCATGTCATTCTAAAGTGCATTGGCTATCACAGGGACAGGTGTTAGCCAAAATTTTATCTCTGTGAGAACAGATAGTTAAATTTTATGAAGAACAGAATCGGCAATTGAATTATTGAAAGATTTCTATACGAATGTGGAATTTCTGTGTGATACCATGTCAAATCCAAGTAACTTGAATATTTCAGTGCAAGGTAAAACTAAGTCTATATATGGTATGTGGCAAAAACATCCAAGCATTTCAAAAAAATCTATTTTTTTCAAAACACTTCTTCTTCCAAAAAGAAGTTTTGGATGAACGTTTTCCCCAGTTAGCAAAGGTCATTGATTAGCAGGAAGATATATGCAAATCATTTGAAGAATACACAGCTGTTATAGACTTATTAATTGGAGAATACAATGAAAGGTTCACTGACTGAGAATCATGACGTTACACTCCAATTAGCATTTCACCTCACCTAGTTGATATCACTAAGGCATCCAAAGAACTATGGATGGAATTGATTGAGCTCTCAGTAGATGACATTTTAAAGTCATTGTTTTATGCTAAGAAAAATCCAACTGAAATATGGAAAAATGCAGAATACTCACACCTTTGGCAACATGCCTGAAAAATGCTTTCTTGCTTTTCCACCACTTATTGCTGCGAATTTACATTCTCCTACCTAACCTAAATCAAGATGCCCTCAAGGTCACAAATGACTGATACCCATCTAGACGATCAACTGAAACTGAGGACCTCCATGCTACAATCAAATATTCAAATGCTTTCCAACAAAAAGCAGACACAACAAAGCCATTAAAAGGTTAACTTTAAGATTAACAAGTAGTTTTCATTGTTTGAAATTAAGTTCACAGTAGTGAGATTTTTACAAAATAATGTGTACATTTTTAAGTATATCTAATGAAGTTTCTCTAATGTGGCCTTATTTTATTATGGCTAAATTAATTCAATCTTCCAACATGAAAAGATTTCCCACTCTTGATCTAAAGACATTTATTTAGATTGGATTCTTAATATTTGTGGGTCATAGAATCCTTTGACAATCGAATGAAAAGAATAAATATTTGAATTAAAAAAATGTGTCTACAAAATATATTATTTCAGGAATTTCAAACACCTTCTTAAATGCATGCCTGCAGGGAAACGGGGATGCACACCAGATGTCTACAATGACACCTCCATCTCTAACAGATATGATCTGATAAAATATATTTTTAACCTAATGACATTTCTGAGGTGTGTTGAAGTCACGCATATCACAAGGTTTTAGTCCTCTTAAGGAATAAGTTTGCTTATAAAAGCAAAGTCTGAAGATCTCCAATATATATTGCCAATCATAAAAACAATGGGCCAAATATGTCAAAATTCCTAAGTCATCATTAAGTGATGACTGAGAGTGGAGAAACTATTGTCAGACTGTGAGTTTGAATCCCAGTGTACCCACTATGTGACCTCAGATAACTTACTTCTCTGTGCCTCCTTCTCCTTATCTGTAAAATAGAAATAATAACAGAACCTATTTCAAGGACTGAGTTTGGATTGCTAAGTATGTTCTTACATGTAAAACACTTACAGCAGTGTCTAATACATCTTGAATTCTCAGTACATGTCAGACTGAGCACCATCACTATCATTCTCTTAAAAAATTTTCATGTTTGGAATAATTGCCTGAACTCCATTCAGTGGAGGATGTTGTCTTAGGAGACCTGGTTCACCTCTCAGTTAACATCTGATGATTCAGTATGGTGTTAATCACAGAGCTACCCCAAAGTGCTCTAGATTGAATTCTGACCATAAATTCCTGTAACCCCTGTCAGACATTGGAGTTTGAGTGCCACACCCACTGCTCCCAATCTTTAAACTATTAATATTACGAAGACTGACTTGGAATAAGCTGTGATTGCAATAAGTATGCCCTTATTCCTGTGGCATCACCCACGAGTCTAATTAATGTCAGTTTAGCCACACTATGTATCACTTTAAAAACACAGGGTAAATGAGCTTGGTACATTTTTAAGTGTGTGCAGTAATTACTGCTCTGCTACCTACTTTACATTAGCACAGTTTTAGTTACTTACTGGGATTTGAGGACAGCCCAGAATTCATTTCACAGTTGGAAGGATAACATAATGTCGAACACTCAGAAGGTGTAAGACACTGTGAATATTGTCTTCACTCTAATAGCACCAACCCTTAGAACTGAAGCACATGACTAAAGCATTAAGTCATTTTCTGAAATCCTGCTGCTACTAGCTGACTCCACAAACATGCACTTAGCCGTACTCTGGGCTTGCCACTCTGTGGTGGTAAATAGACACCAATTGTAGCTACATTAACTCTTTCCACTACATTCCCACTCCTGCCATTGAAAAGAAGGTATAAAAGCAGTAATTTACTAAATGATTTTGAATTATTCTCAACTCTATTCTTGGAAAGTGATAGTAAGCCTTAAAGGATTTCAAAGGTTGTAAAATCAAAGAGAAGTAGTAAGAAAAAATTATAACACCTAGAATTTCTGTTAACTGTGAGAACAGATATATTGATTCTATGCAAACTGTGTAGCAAAACATGCATGTTTGCTATTGTAAAACTAACCACCTAAAAGAGTTCATGGATAGAAGAGTCAAATAGCTTTAGTTGGAGAATTCATTTACTCAGTGCCATTTTTCCCAAAACCAAAATTGTCAGGTCCTATTTTATTACTTTTAAATATGAACAAGGTATTAACTATTACAATAGATTCCAAGTGACATAGATGACTCATTAGCAATTGTGAAAATTATCAGAATATGGCCAAACACTCAACAAGTGTATATATGCTATGTAATGAATTAGTAAGACAAAATCAGACAAACATAGGAAATAAAAAAAAACTGCTCTCATGATTACCATTACCTCTTTCTGAATGTTACCGCTTGAATCCTTGGAAATAATTACATCCCAGGTTCCTAATTACCAGCTCCATAACTTGGTCAATTTTGTGGTGTTTGAAAAACCTTCATTTAACATCTTTGAAATTTCATTTGAATGCTTTTAGAGTCTCTCCCAGATCATTAATAAAGGCATTCTAGGAGGTCAGTCATCTGGTCTCACAATAACCACTTCCTCCAAACTCAAAAGAGGATTATTTATCAGCAATCTTTGTGGTCTTTCAACCCTTTTTTAGAATTTTTAATCCCTAGTAACTTTTAAACACAATGAAACCTAGAAAAACTTCAAATGAAGAAGCATTTTGTCTCCATTCAAAACAAACTGTTTTAAATTGCCAAAATTTATAGTTTAGTTATCTTTCCCATCTTTCCTCAGATAGCTCTATAAAACAAGAATGAGTATTCTATTACTATCAAACTAAAAGGCATCTAATGACAATAGAAGAGAATTTTAGAGTATAGTGAATTAATCTGAACAGGTTTTAAATATAACTGGTGTCCCAAGATCAAGTATTTCCAATTGCTCACCAATATAATGGTTTCTTTTCAGACGTTATTTATCTAACATATTATCATATTCTAATTATTTCTATAGTAGGCATATGTTTTCAAGATGAAATAATACATGAGTATTATTTCAAGGAAAGGAATTGTTAAATATGTCCCTTTCTCAGTGCTGGACAAACAGTAGTTACTCAATGAGGTTTCTTAAACAAAGGGATCTTTTTCGTATGGATATATCTAGGTAACAACACATAATATACTACCCTCTACTTACATATTGCATTAATTAATTTAAGGACATTATTATGAATTAGAAAACCTACACAGCCTGGAAGGAACAGTCTCCAAAAGACCACCCTCACTTCAGACATCAGCCACAAGTTTGAGGGTTCCCACAGCCACCCTCACTTCAGACTAATTGCCTATAAAATTTCAGGGTTTTCATGACCACCCTCAGGTTTGATAATTCACTAGAACAACTCACAGAACTCAAGAAAGCACTATACTTATGGTTACAGTTTTATTATAGTGAAAAAATATTAATAAGCATTAGAATCAGCCAAAGAGATGCATAGGGCAAAACCTGAGAGGAATCCAAATGTGTAGTTTCAGGTCATCTTTTGTGGACTCTTGGATGATGTTACCTCTTCCTGGATAAAGTGTGTGACAATACGGAGTATTGCCAACCGGGGAGCTTACCTGAACCTTTGAAGTCCAGAGTTTTTATTGGAGATTGATCACATACTGCCCACATGGCTGACCTTTTGTCACCAGCCCCTCCTGAAGGTTCAATCCAATACCTTTAGTCTCTAGTTTCTCAAGAGGTAGGAACTGATATGGCATGTTCCAGCAACCCCATCATAAATCACATCGTTAGACTGTCCAGTGGCAAAAGCCCTTAGGAAAAAAAAAAAAAGAAATTCCCATCAGGCAGGACATTCCAGGGGGCTGGAGATCACCTCACAGTAGCCAAGGGTGAAAGTCAGATCTCTGTTTGGTTAAAGTTAATTCTTTTTCTCAAGACTTTATTAAAAATAAAATTTTAAAAAGTTAATTCTTCACTATATAGACATCATTATTTCCTAATAGGATATTGGATACTCGATTGAAAAAGGATACTAGAACAAGGACTTATGAACAAATCTTCCCTTTCATTCAAGAAGAATTATATGCATAGTATATTATATACAGGTTCAGCTAACAAATTCAAACCAAAAGCTATAAAGGATGAAAAGTAGTAAAAAATTATTTAAATGATAGTTAATAATCAATCTTATGATTAAAATGAAAAGAATTAAGGGAAATTGGTCCTGAAAAGATAAAACTAAGTGATACAGTCAAAAACCTTCCCTTAAACCAAAATTAATTTTACCTAGCATTTGTTAATGGATCTATACAGATCACATACTTTGTGAGGTATTTCTAATACTCACGAGTATGAAAAATAAAGTTTCAGGGCACTGAGTAGGGAAAAAGCAAATTGGCTCATGTGAGAATTAAGTCTATGACTTTAACTGGGCATTTCAACCAATTAATCTTTATAGAATGACAAATATGTGGACAGCAAAAGAAAATCTATTTAGAAATTAATATAATCCTTGAGAGAAAGGAGGATTCAACCTTTGGATAACTCTAAAAGATGTAACACAATCTGAACTCATAGAGAAATTTTAAAATAGGATTGAGAAAGCAATTGTCTTTTTGACAAGAACTGAATGATCTTCAGGCTTAAATAATTTGAACCACATTCTCTGGGGACCTTGACAGTATGTAATTCCACAAGTTTCTAAATAAAACAAAACAAAAGAAAAACTATATTAGACATTAAGTAAATTGATATTAAATGAGCTGTCTAAAATAGAGTAAAACATTTGCACCAAATTTCATTAGGAACAATATTGAAAAGCATTTAATTTTTAACATTACTTATTTTTGGTTTTGTTTTTGATATGGGGTCTTGCTCAGTTGCCCAGGCTGTAGTGCAGTGACGTGATCATAGCTCACGGTAGCCTCAAACTCCTGGGCTCAAGTGATTTCACTTTTTTTTTTTTTGAGACAGAGTCTCTCTTTGTTGCCCGGGCTAGAGTGAATGCCGTGGCATCAGTTTAGTTCACAGCAACCTCAAACTCCTGGGCTTAAGCGATCCTATTGCCTCAGCCTCCCAGGTAGCTGGGACTACAGGCATGCGCCACCATGCCCGGCTAATTTTTTCTATATATGTTTTAGTTGGCCAGATAATATATTTCTATTTTTTTAGTAGAGACGGGGTTTCGCTCTTGCTCAGGCTGGTCTTGAACTCCTGAGCTCAAATGATCCGCCCGCCTCGGCCTCCCAGAGTGCTAGGATTACAGGCGTGAGCCACCACGCCTGACCAATTTCACTTCTTTAATAAAATTTTATAAAAGAGCATTTGGTTTACTCTTGGATAAACCAAATAATAACATTAAACAAAATTAATGCTGAGGTGATGTTTTTGAGTTATTATTAAGGAGCCTAACCAACAAATATCTTTTGCTAAAAGTATAAGCAATCACATAATTTAACCATGCATTTTTCACTATTTTCTTTAACTTATCCAAGAAAGTTTTGATAGTTGGAAAAATATTTCATAGGTAAAGTCAACCTAAAAATGTCAGCAACCAAATTTAACAAATGTGTTTTGTGGCTTAAAGATGTTTTTTTTTTTTTCAAATGATACATGATCCCTCTGGTCTTACTGTACTTGAGAAACAGCCTATCATTTTATGAGCTTACCTTTATGTGGCATAAACTACAAATAAAGGATCATACCTTGATAAAGAATCTGATTCTGCTTAAGCTGAACCTTCTACTGTTCCCCATCCCATCTTCCCAACGAGGCCTAAAGAAGTTGTTTTAAAAGCTCAAGAATAATTGAATAAATGAAAAGATGTATACCATGTCCCTAGAAAGAAAGACTCAGTATTATGAAGCTGTCAATTCTTCATAAATTAATCTATAAATTAAATGCAACTCCATCTAAAATTCCATTAGAACTTTTTATAAACTAAATGAAATAATTTTTGAAAAATAAAAATTATGAGAAAAGTGGATGAGCCATATTGATAGCAAATCAAATAGTATCATAAAGCTATAGTAATACATTCTAGTTTCTACTTTATAAAATTCTATATTGCATGATATAGTTTTATAATAAACATGAATATACTTTAGAATAAAATCTCAATAAGACAATTCTTTTGGGAAAAAATCTCATGTTCTTATATTTGGAATTTTGTTCTACAAATTTAATGATTAGGCAAGAATGAGCTCTAGAGAACTAGTTATAAGATAGTTAATTTTTTCTAAAAAATTATTAACTTGCCATCTTTGTATTATATAGAAACTATTTCTTTTGACTAAATATGTTATTTCACTTTATATGTTCAGAAATATAAATATGTAAAATTATCTTTCCAGATTCATCTTTAAGTCTTTCTTCTCTACAAAATTCTGATATTCTCCTCAAACTGTGCAGAATTGGCCACTTCCTTCTAATTTACCCCAGTAAATTCCCCATATAAGTATATTATCTATTGCTGTTATTGACGGTGCCGGGAAATATATATTATAACTGATGGTGAGCATGTACATCATGTCTGTCCTTTTGAAAGCCACTTAAAATATTTTATTATAACTTTAAATTGTAATGCAATGATATTACTTTGTGAGTCTGACAGATCTAGTATATATTAATACTTTATATATTCAAGGATACCGTTGTTGTAGTGCCAAAAACTTAAAATAAATTAAATTTCCAACTGAATAAGGGTTGAATAAACTTTCACATCAATTTTACACATCTCCACATGGAATATTGTACAACTATTAGAATAATATTTGCCACATTTGTCTGGAGAGGTTTCCATAAGGCTTTGATGAATGAAAAAAAGTGAGAAGAAGAAAAACAAATGTAATACAATCTTATTTTTGCAAAGCAAAGAAATGATAAAAATGTATCTGTGTTCATTATATATACATATTGTATGAATATATAAGTTATAGAGAAAATTACTGGGCACTACCCATTTGGTTGTTACCTGAAAAAGAGGAAGAGTAACATGGTAAGAATAAAACCAGACAGATAAAAAAAATAAAGACAGCACCTAAACTTTAATATATCAATGCAGTATATTGCATTTTATTTGTTGTATTATACATCTTTCTTCATAAGTGAGATTGGTTCATAACAATGCTGGCCAATGAAAAAATAATACAAACTGTATATATAATTTAAAATTTTATAGTATCCACATTAAGAAAAATAAAAATAAACAAATGAATTAATTTAAATAATATGTCAACCTAATACACCCGCATGTAATATAAATATTATAATGCATCAACATATAATCAATATAAAAGTATTAATTAGATATTTTATTCTTTATTTGTTATGTTTTCTAAATCTGAATTTTACACTAGAGCACATCTCTATGTTTATATTTCATCAAAAATATTTATCTATACACTTGACCCTGAATAACATGGGTTTGAACTTTATGGGTCCACTTATATGTGGATTTTTTAAAATAAATATATTAAAAATTTTTTTGGAGATTTACGACAATTTTTAAACAACTTAGATGAAGTGAGTAGCCTAGAAATATCAAAAAAATTAAGAAAAACTTAGGTATGTCATGAATACATAAAATATATGTATATACTAGTCTATTTGATTATTTACTGCCATAAAATATATACATATCTATTATAAAAAGTGAAAATTTATCAAAACTTATGCACACACTGAGAGACCATACAAGGTGCCCTTTGCAGTCAAGAGAATCTAAACAAATGTAAAGATGTGTTATTGAATCATAAAATTAATTGTAGTACATACTGTACTACTGCAATAGTTTCATAGTTACCTCCTGTTGCTGTTGCAGTGAGATGAAATGTTGCAAGCATCTGCTTAAAATGTCATGTGACACTGATCATCTCCCTGTGTGCAGTTCGTCTCTCCAGTAAATTCTATATTATAGTAAAAAGTAATCTCTCACAGTTCTTGAATATCTTTCATAGTATTTAGTGCAATACTGTAAATCTTGAATAACACTATAAGACTCCTTAGCAGTGTTGGAAGTACTCCCAAGAAGCACAGAAAAGTCATGACATTACAAGAAAAAATTGAATTGCTGGATATGTACTATAGATTGAGGTCTGTGGCTGTGGTTGCCCACCATTTCAAGAAAAATGATGCCAGCATAAAGATCATTGTAAAAAAAGAAAGAAAGAAAATTCATAAAGCCATTGCTTCAGCTATGCCAGCAGGTGTGAAAACCATGCACTTATTTGCAAAATACCTTTTTTATCTCATATTGAAAATGCAGCTATTATGTGGGTATAGATTTGCTATAAGAAAGTCATACCTATGCACTCTAACATGATCCAAGAGAACGTGAAGTCATCATATGACAACATAAAGCAAAAGGAAAGTGAAGGATCTAAAGCTAGAGAATTTAATGCTAGCAAAGAATGATTTGGTAAATTTTAGAAGAGGTTTGCCTTTAAAAATGAACAGGAGAAGCAGCTTCTGCTGACCAAGAAGCAGCAGACAAGTTCCCAGACACTATTAAGAAAATCACTGAGGAGGAAGGATATCTGCCTGAATAGGTTTCTAATGCAGACAGAAGTGCTCTATTCTGGAAAAAAAATATTCCACAAAGGACATTTATTAGTGAGGAAGAAAAGCAAGCACCAGGATTTAAGGCAGGAAGAGATAGGCTAACTCTACTGTTTTGTGCAAATGCAGTTGGGTTTATAATCAGAATTGCTCTTATCTATAAAGCTGCTAATCTCTCCAGCCTTGAAGGGAAAAGAGAAACATCAACTGCCAGTCTTTGGGTTGTACAACAAGAAGGTCTGGGCAATGAGAACCCTTTTTCTGGATTGGCTCCATCAATGCTTTGTTCCTGAAGTCAGGGAGTACCTTGCCAGTAAGGAACTGCCTTTTAAAATTCTTTTGATATTGGACAATTCTCCTGGCCACCCAGAACCCCATTAGTTCAACACGAAGTGGTCTTCTTGCCCTGAAACACTATGGCTCTAATTCAGCCTCTAGAACAGGGGAACATGAGGATGTTTAAAACTCATTACACACGGTACTCTATGAAAAGAATTGTCAATGCTATGGAAGAAAAGCCCAATAGAGAGAACAATATGAAAGTCTGGAAGGATTACACCACTGAAGATGAGCCATCGTTGTTACAGTAAAAGCTGCAAAAGCCATCAAGCCCAAAGCAACAAATTCCTGCTGGAGAAAACTGTGTCCAGATGTTGTGCGTGACTTCACAGGATTTACGATACAGCCAATCAAGGAAATGATGAATGAGATTGTGAATATGGCAAAAAACAAAACAAAACAAAAAGGTGGGATGTGAAAGGTTTCACCTTCCGATCTTGTTGAAATTTAAGAGGTACCAGAAACCACATCAGAGGAATTAACAGAAGATGATTTGATGGAAATGAGTGCTTCTGAGCCAGTGCTAGACAACGAGGAAGAAGATGTAGAAAAAGCAGTTCCAGAAGACAAATTGACATTTGACAATCTGGCAGAAGGGTTCCAGTTATTCAAGACTGCTTTTGAACTTTTTTAATGACAGGGATCCTCCTATGATACAGGCATTGAAACTGAAGCAAACAGTGGAATAAGGATTGGTACCACAGAGAAACATGTCCAGAGAAATGAAAAAGCAAAAAGTCAGAAAGAAATTATGGGCCGGGCGCGGTGGCTCACGCCTGTAATCCTAGCACTCTGGGAGGCTGAGGCGGGTGGATCATTTGAGCTCAGGAGTTTGAGACCAGCCTGAGCAAGAGCGAGACCCCGTCTCTACTAAAAATAGAAAGAAATTACCTGGGCAACTAAAATATATATAGAAAAAATTAGCTGGGCGTGGTGGTGCATGCCTGTAGTCCCAGCTACTCAGGAGGCTGAGGCAGGAGGATCATTTGAGCCCAGGAGTTTGAGGTTGCTGTGAGCTAGGCTAACGCCACGGCACTCACTCTAGCCTGGGCAACAGAGTGAGACTCTGTCTCAAAAAAAAAAAAAAACAAAACAAAACAAAAAAAAAACAACAACAACAAAAAAAAAAAAAAAGAAAGAAAGAAATTATGATGTATTTCCTTGGCCGGGCGTGGTGGCTCATGCCTGTAATCCTAGCACTCTGGGAGGCCGAGGCGGGTGGATCGCTCAAGGTCAGGAGTTCGAGACCAGCCTGAGCAATGAGCGAGACCTCGTCTCTACTAAAAATAGAAAGAAATTATCTGGCCAACTAAAATATATATAGAAAAAAAAAAAAATTAGCCGGGCATGGTGGCGCATGCCTGTAGTCCCAGCTACTCAGGAGGCTGAGGCAGTAGGATTGCTTAAGCCCAGGCGTTTGAGGTTGCTGTGAGCTAGGCTGACGCCACGGCACTCACTCTAGCCCGGGCAACAAAGCGAGACTCTGTCTCAAAAAAAAAAAAAAAAAAAAAAAAAAGAAATTATGATGTATTTCCATAATGTTACACTGAGTGTGCCTACCTCTCCTGCCTCCTCTTCCATCTCCTCTACCTCTTCTGCCTCTGCCACCCCTGAAACAGCAAGACCAACTCTTCCTTTTTCTCCTCCTCCAGAGCCTACTCAATGTGAAGACTATTAGGATGAAAGCCTTTATGATGATCTACTTTAATGTAATGAATAGTAAATATATTTTCTCTTCCTCATGATTTTCCCAGTAACATTTTATTTTCTCTATTGTGGGAATTCAGTATATAATATATATACAAAATGTGTATCAATTGATTTATTTATGTTATTGGTAAGGTTTCCTGTCAATTGCAGGCTATTAATAGTTAAGTTTTGGGGGAGTCAAAAGTTATATGCAGATTTTTGATTGCATGGGGGGTCAGCACCCCTAACTCCTACATTGTTTAAGAGTCAACTGTATTACCAAAAGTAATATAGTTTCCTCCTGGACAAAGAGCTGAATTATATTTCTAGCCTCCCCTGCAGTAAGGTTGGCTTTGTGACTCAATTCTGGCAAACGGAAAGTGGGTGGAAATAAAGTCATATCACACCCAGGCCTGCTCCTAAAACCTCCTACACAATCCCCCTCACTTTCTGTCTTCCATCACCTGCCTGACAAATACAGAAGAATCAGATAGGCTGGGCATAGTGGCTCATGCCTATAATCCTAGCACTCTGGGAGGCCGAGGTGGGAGGATTGCTCGAGGTCAGGAGTTTGAGACCAGCCTGAACAAGAGCGAGACCCCGTCTCTACTAAAAATAGAAAGAAATTATCTGGACAACTAAAAATATATAGAAAAATTAGCTGGGCATGGTGGTGCATGCCTGTAGTCCTAGCTACTTGGGAGGCTGAGGCAAAAGGATTATTTAAGCCCAGGAGTTTGAGGTTGCTGTGACCTAGGCTGACGCCATGGCACTCTAGCCTGGGCAACGGAGCGAGATTCTGTCTCCAAAAAAAAAAGAAAAGAAGAAATCAGATGAGTACTCCTAAGGCTTTATACCGTAGATAAAGGGGCTAGTGGCTGGTAGTAGCCTAGATCTGTGAATGAGTGAAACAGATCCCCCTCACCCTGACTTAATTGTATTAGACTGTGAAGTATGAAGACACACACCTTTCATCTGTCATAAAGCAACTGAGATTTGGAGGCTTTTTTTGTAGCCCTTAGTCTACCTTGACAATCCATGCTTTTCTGTACATCTAATCACAGAAAATTGCATCAAGAAACAATGTTCAAAGCTATACACTGAATAAATATGTCAAGTGTATTGTGAAAATAATGTAAATTTCATATTTTAGAAAGTGTACAGTATAACAATTTTTTTAAGAAATAATTATAAATAATTCAGACTTGATATAGATTGTTAACAAAGACAAAAGGAAAATACTTGATTCTTTCTGCTAATTACCTCCAAATGGAAAAAAAAGTCATTTCTCATATTTTTTTTAAATGAAGGTGTGAGGAGGAGAAGAAAGGAAGAAGAGATAAATCAGCATTTTATAAAATAAGTTTTCAGCCAACATAAATTATAGCAATTCTATACTTGGATCAAATGAAAAGCTAGAAGATTTCCACCACCCTTTCTCACCACCTACCACCTCCAACTACTGTTAGTTATGCGAACTCTTTTTCACTTTCTGCTATTTCAGAGTAAAATTTTTTCCCATTCCCAGTAGGAATGGCAGATCCCCTGTTATTGTTTTCTAAATTATCAACAATTCTTATTCATTTTACCTTCCAGATATTCTTAATGTGTCCATTTCTCCATGTGTACATTAAATACAACCTTGTGTAAGGTACCATGTCTCCCCTGGATTGCTTCAATGGCCCCTAATGCATCTGCTGGAGACACTAAAGTTCCTTCCAATCCATTATCTTATATTTCAGTCAGAATGAGCTTTTCAAAAAGGAAATCAGATCATGTTACCCTGACTTTCCCAGGTGCCTTCCCCAACCCTTGCCAAGCTTCCTATTGTTCTTCAGATAAAGATAAAATTCTTCAAAGGCTTCATCAGACTTTGCATGGACAAGTTTGTTTTTGTTTATTTCTTTGTTTTTTGTTTTTTTTTTTTTGTGGTAGCTTTTCCCCCTGCTTAGAATGTACTTCTCTTCCCTTTTCATCTAACAGCTAACCCCTTTAGATATCTAATCATCAGTTTCTCATGGAAACCTTTCCTGACCTCCACAATTAGTTCAAATTTCCTGACAGTCAGTCAATACACTGTGTGGGCCTTTTCCTAACAGCATGAGTAATAGTTGCTTGTGTTACCGAAAACTCGGCACTTGTCCGTGAAGCCAAATCAGCACAATGAGGACAAGTGTTTGCGGGATGAGGAAAGACATTTTACTTTCCAAAGGAGAAAAATCCAAATCTCAAAATCCAAATTTCCTGAACATAAGCAGAAATACAGAGCTTTTAAAGGGTGAATTCTCAGCTTCAGGCAATTACTGTGGTTAACTATTCTAACAGTCCCATCTCTGCAAAAGACAAAGCCTGTGAACTCCACCAGCCCTACCTGGGAATTATTTCTTTTAACAAAAGACTTAATCTTCCTCGGGGATGCAGACCAGGCTGCAGTTCCCAAAAAGAGTCAGGGAAGTTTTACAGAGACAGAAAATTCTTTTTTTTTCTTTTCAAGCCATTCCCTGTTACACTTGGAGATTGTTTGATCTGTATCTGTAAGCCTGTTGTAGTGTAAGGTTTATGAAGAAACATACTATCTCTTTTTTTGTAGGGGAAGGGGTCATAATTTTGTAATTGGTGCTTGATAGTTGGTGGTTAAGGAATAAATAGTGATCAAATGAGTGAGTGAACCCTAATTCCTGATTATGAAATTATCTAGGGATTTTCCATGATTCTGGATGTAGTCTATAGTGATAAGAGACTGCAAGTGTCAAGAAGAAAACAGGAAAGGAAACAACCTTAAGCAAGGTAGAGCTCAGCTTGGGTCTCATAATCAGGATTCCAAATCTTCCCACCCTTTCACCACCCAGCATCTTCAAAGAGGTTCAGTTCTCTTAACTTCTGATCTGATATCCAGTTATACTTCTTATTTACCCTTGATGGGCATCCTTTCAAATGTATTCGTACTTCAATTCCTCATCTACATAAATAAAAATCACCTACACAACTTTGTCTTTTCCTACAAGTTTGAGTAAAACATAATGCAAATGGTAACAAAAGGATCCACCTCTTTATGACTTTATTATTAGCTAGACCTAGCATAGATTAAATTCCAAGTTTTGCTTTACATCCACTATTTTTTTCTCAGTGCTCCACAAGATATACATCATGGTCACTGTTTTAATGTGGAAAGAAAAGCCAAATACTTTACATAAACTCTGTAAAGCCATTCAGCTAATGAAAGATGAATTCTCTTTCCCACACAGACTCTTACTGACTGCTAACACGCAACCTCTGGAGTCTACAGAAAACTGTTGAAGAACCATATGCTTGCCTAGCAGATGCAATGGTAGAGAATAAGCTAAGCAACTGTGTTCTGTAGTACGGTTAAGGTAAAGAATGAATAAAATTCTTCACTGAAGAAATAGGTAATGGCAAAAGTAGAAAGCAGAGAGGATTTCTATGACCAGAGCCTGCATAAAACCTAATTCCCACCATATTCATTCCCCCAAACCCACCCTCTTGGAGAACTTCAGATCACAGAAGTTACCCCAGGTTGCTTGGATCTCTTGGCAGGTGTAGAGTTGGGAAGGTATGTTCCTGCTATCTCAAGGGAGATATCTCAAACACATTTTCCTTTTGAAATATCATTATTTACAGTGATTAAAGCCTTATACTATTTAAAGAGATCATCAGAAATTTGGAGTTTAAAAGATTTTTATTGATTTTTCATAAAAATATAATCATCATTTAAAATATTTTATCTCTTGGAAAATACATTTAACATTTTAAACAATTTAATTGTAAAAACCTTTTTTTCTGGAAACACAACCCATTAGGAAATTCATCATGGGTTGAAGGCCTGAAAATATTCAAAATCAGGGGCAGAATCCTTGGTTAAGGCAGCAGCCCTTCTACTTGCTTAGAACAAATTTTCTTTTTCTTATTAGAAAAACACCCAGAAATTGCTAGCTTATTTTGTGAATTTAAGAAATAGATCTATATTTCATAACCTACAATTTATTCTGTAATAAATTTAATTTTTTAAAAAAATTTGCAAGGTTGTAATTACATTCAACATAAGACAAACATAAATACTTGTGCCAAAGACTTGTTGCTCTTAAGAACTGGCATTCTAAAATCAATTATATTAGATTAGCCTGAGATACTTTAAATTTCAATAATTTTTTATTATGTTCAAAATAAAACTATTTTAGGCCAAATATTTAAATTGGATTAAATATATTTCTCAGTAATTATTTTCTCTCCTATCACCAATTATATGTTCACACCTAAGGATTCTATTCATTTAGTCTTGTTAATGAAGTATATAAAACTTTTCCCAGGAGCTTTAAAATATTTATATATCTTAGTCCATGTACATTTTCTTTTTTTAAAAAAAGAAAGTTATACACAAAGATTCTGTACACAATTCAAATTTTTCCATCAAACATTTTGTACATGCTATGCATTCTTACTACTTCTTTTATGTTACTTAATTTTCCTTTCTAGATTACAATTTCTCTACACTTATGTTTGTATTGAGAAGAGGTGGACAAAAAATCATTTCTATGTACTTCTTTGTCTCTTCAGTACTTGGCAAAATTCTTTTGCATAGTATCAACTCATTTTTATATTTAAAATTCTGAGTTATAGATTATTTCAGAATAACTCTTACTGTCAGTAGTAACTTACTGTCAGTTTTGCTTTTTTCCTGGTGTTTTGATCAATAATTTATATTCCTTAGAATATAATAATTCCATTAGTAACAACTGAATCACCTTTTGGGAACATTTATTTGGAAAATTTTTGTAAGAATTCAAATATACTAACTTCTTATAATCTTCAAAGGCATCTACTTTTCTAAAACTGAGAGGTTGACCAAAATGCTATAAAATAGAAAGTTTTGAATGTCAATGTATATTAAGGACATAAAGATAAAATTCACCAACATATACTTAATTGTGGGCTTCCAACTTTTCCTACAAAACAGTTAAACTACAGAGGGTATAAACCTTTTTACTTCAAAACCTTTTACACAGCCCCCTTCAATGATTTTTTAAGTCTTTTACGAAAAGTTAAGGGCCAAGACAAACCAATTGCTCCATTTCTGGCCAGCCAAGCAGCAATAACCAGAGGATGGTCATTAATCATCAACAAATTACAAAGAAATCACCATGTCAAGTCAAAGGTAAAATCAATTACAGTGACAATTAAAATACTCAAACATCAAGCTGAAAGCCCCTGTGGTTAATAGACAGTCTAATTCCACTTTATAGGGAATTCAAGCATAGAATTTTCCATAATGCTGAAATACAAAACTAGATTTAATGAAAGGGTATAGAGCAATAATTTATATGGGAAAAAAGCCTCTTATGGCAATAAAGTTGACAGTGATTTGATGTACTGTTTTATCAATCAATTATTTATATTGTAGAAAGTAATGGTGAGCACATATTGATTACAGTGTTTTTGCTGCAATCACATCTTTGTGAAGAAAATTCCATGCAGTCTGCCTTGTTGTTGGCATCCAGCACCAAGATCCAACAAAATACATTTGCAGAGACTTATAGAACTAAAAGACAATCTTATCACTTTATGCTGCCAACTCTATTTTTGAACTCTTTGCTGACCTTCAGATGAAATCACCCAAGTGAGTAAGTCCAGAGAAATGTAGAGCTTTACAGACCTGTACCTTTTCTCAGATGAGTCATATTGTTATTCACATTTCTGCTACAGTCGACCAACATGAATATTTCTTCCAAGATTTTGAAATAGGGGAACGCTTCCCACAAAAGGTCAATAGAGAAAAGAGGAACTTGTTTCTACTGTCACTAGTTGTTCAGGATCATGTTAGGAACATTCATATGTAGTTTATTATAGCAGGAAAATGCTGACATATTTCTTCCACTTAATCTGTCCTGTGTAAGCATTTTCCAAAAAAAAGAAAATTTCAATAGCACTTGGAGAGATTATCACACTCGACAGATCTGATAAGAAAATCAAAATAGCCGTGTTTAATTCCATTTTTATTACTGGTTGACAAAGTAAGCCTGGATTAGCCACTTAACCTCTCTTCTTATAAACTTTCTATTTCTAAAAGGGAAGACAAAAGATCATTTCTATGTATTATTCAGGAAAGTTGAGTAAATACCTAATTATATAAATGATCTTAAAATGATAACTGGAAATTACAGAATAAATCAAACACATAGTACATGTAAACTTGCTCAAATATATAAGTGACATAATAATAGCAATTTTCCAAATTATCAACAGCTATTAATTACACCACTCCAGAAATCCTTTTGAGTTTAATGAAAGAGTTGCTGTTGTTGTAATTTATGTTTGCACCATGGAAAGCCATTCTATCAATAAAATTCCCTTAAAAGAAATTTATTCTTAGATTTGGTTTACTGAGAATTTGCCAAGAACTTGCCAAGATTCAGTTTACCGCAAAATCACTGACTCAATGATTTATCTAGCACATACCTGCAAACCTTCACATTCCCTCAGCTCTGTTCACCCAGTAACAGTAGTTTCACTGACTCAGTGATGAATCTTCCTCACTTTGCAAGTCTTCATCTCTTTATTAACTATTCATGAGGAGAGAATGGGTTTGAAAATATCTCAAATGGCAGAAGAAATAAAGATCAAGTTTATCTTTGTCCTTGTAGAAAAGAAGCCCAATCAGCCACATTCCGAATCGAGGACACTGGATGGGAATTCTGCCAGGCTGCACAGCAGGCACTAGGCTAGTGTTTTACATATATAATACTAACTTGCTGATCTTTAAACTAACCCTAGGAGGTAGGGGACATTATTATCATCAGTTCACAGATGACAACACCAAGGTTCAGAGAGGTTAATGTCTCATTCAAGGTTACTCATCTTGAAAAGTGTCAGAGGCACGTGCAGAACTCAAGTCTGACTAACTCTAAAATTCATTTCCTTTTTCCTGCAAGAACATTCCTCATAGCAAAAGTGAGAAATAATCACTTTTAGGTTTCCACTAGGAAATATTAACTCTGAATGTTCTATGATAATTCTCAAAATCTTTCAATACTTAGAAAAGACCTGCTACCTATCTGAAGTTTGTCTTATCAATCTGCAAATAGATCGGGCATGAAATTACCTCTCTACCCAACCCTTCAAATAGTCAATTGTAAAAGGGGGAGTACATAAAACTTTCAGTAATTCAACAAATATTGACTGGTTACTACCAGCCAGGCATTATTTTAGGCACAGGGGATAGATCAGTGAAAAAAAACAGAGAAAGTTCCCTGCTCTCATGAGGTTTGCATTCAAACAGTAAAAGACGGACATAAATAATACACACGATAAATAAGTACACAAACAAATAAGTAAACTACAGCATGTGTTAAACGGTGGTAGGTGCTCTGGAATAAGGAAAAATGGAGAAAGATAGGGAGCATTGGGAGTGGAAGGGAAGGAAGCAGGAAAATGACCCAGTGTATCTGCTCAGTGTCAGTGAGGGGTGGAGGTAGAAGGAGACGGCAGAGAAGCAGAGAGGTCAGATAATACTAGGTCTCGTAGACTTTGGCTTTTACTCTGCGGGTAGTGGAAAGTCATTTCAGAGTTCTGAGCAAAAAGTGATATAATCTGACATATTTCTGATAATTCCTCTTGCTGTGGTGTTGAGAATCAATGGAGGGAAACAAAGGCAATGCAGGAAGAACAGATTAGCCTCTAACGGGTAAGAGGCTATTGCAATAGTCTGGGAGGCAGGTGGTGGAGGCTTAAACCAGGGAAGTAGCAGTAGAAGTGGTAAAAGGTACTCGGATTTTGAAATAGTATCTATGGGATTTCCTGGCAGATTAGATATGGTATGTGAGAGGAAAACAGTGAGGATGATTCCAGGGTTTGGCCTGATTAATAAGGATAAAGCACCATTAACTCAGATGGGTAAGGATGTGTGTAGACCAGTTCAGGAACATAGATCAGGAGCCGAATTCTAGGGGTTAAATTTAACATCCAAGGGGAGATATTAAATTGGACCATGTGTACAAGTTAGGAGTTCTGAAGATAGATCTGGGCTGGAGATGGAAATCTGTGAGTTATCAGCATATAGACAGTATCTAAAATCATAGCTCGAGTGAAATCACCAAGGAAGGGAGGGTAGATAGAAAGGAAAAACAAACTTCTCTGCAGGACAATGTTTTGGTTTTTAGAATGAGATGAAAGTTTATTGATTGAGGCTCTACATGTGATTATTTCTAATTTTCCTTTGGGCTTAAACTCTTGAGTTATTCTTGTTTTATAATATATCACCTCCTAATTGAAAACCCTAGCTCTCATATGCTCTTTAAGTCAGCATCAGTGAGCTGACCATTCTAATAGTGAAAATACAAAATGCCCATTTCCAAAATGTGGATTCTTATTTTACAGATGCTATTAATACCCACGGAAGTATTAATATTTCCAGGAGTTTAGTTTTTCCGCCTTTAAAGAAATATCCTACAATAAGAAATTGAAACATAATAAAACTGAACTTTAAGGCATATGCTTTTATTTTCCAGTAACAAAGAAAAACTAATGGTGATTTAAAGATCTTAACATAAAAAACAAGAACCTTTAAACGTCCAAATTGAAAGTGAAATGTAGAGTAAATGCTAATCCCTCACTATTTTTTCCTTGACAAGCACTTTCTCCCACATTCATTTTTAATGTCAGAGAATCCACAGAACTAAGATCTTTATTCTAAACTCTAGAGCTTGCCTCAGAAAGTAATTATGTGGGTATTTCTCAGAAACTGATCCAAATAGCCTTAGAAATTTAAACCCATGTATAGAGTTTAGTTACATAGATTCCACCACGACTCTGCTCCCCACCTCCACCCTCCCAGGGTCAGGCAATACTTCAAGCCAATTCTAGGCCAGTTTTCCTTTTAAGAATCAGAGATGAGGTTGGAGGAAATTATAAAACCCAGTAAAAGTAAAGATTCAGTGAAACAGGCATGCAAGAATATAGCTGGGGGGGGGGGGCATAGAAGCTGATTCAAGCTTTGTGGAGAGAAAATTGGCAGCAAGGTCCTAGAGCTTATTGCCTCTGGTCCCTTCATGTGAAACTCCCAGTTCCTACTCCACTGTCCTGATCTGATTTCTACTGTGTCACTAGATCAGAAAGATGCACGGCATAGAACAGAAATAGGTAAAGTTCAGTTTGTCTTTCTAAGCTATGCTTTTGCCAACTCCAAGCTATTTATTTTTTCTGATTATTATGCATAGATTTTTATTTCTTTAAGTAACTGTATATATTAGTCAGGGTCCCTACAGGAAACAGATGGCACATTCAAGCTGGCTAATTTGAGGAGAATGTGATAAAGAGACTATTTAGAAAGGTATGGACAAGATTTAAGATCAACAATGCCAGTCAAACAATGGGGAGCCACTCTGAAGAGGAGGAAACTAGGGAGCAGTACCCAAACTCAGAGAAAGGAGCAGTGTGAGACCCCTGACATGGACTGTGCCTTCTGTGGAGTAATTAAACCTACACCCTCACTTTCTTCCCACCCTTTTATCTCTTGCCAGTGCCTCCCTTTGGCTACCAACCTAAAACGATGGAGAAGGGAGCTCACTGCTGCCAAGCAAATGGGTTAGCTACCCAGACAAGACTGGCTATGTAATTTGTGGGGTCCCAGTGTAAAATAAAAATAAAAAATTCAGGGTCCCTTTATTTAAAAAAAATTGTTAAAGATTTCAAGACAGTGACAGTAAAACAATAAATCAAGTGCAGGATCCTTCTGAATGTGGAACTCTGTGCAACTGAGTAGGTCATATGCTCATGAGGCCAGGCTGCTCCCAGAACACACAGAAGAATACATAAGGACACAACTGTGTTACCTTGAACGAGTTCCTTATATATTCTAAAGTGCAGTTTACTTGTCTGTAAAGTGAGGATGACAATAGTATTTCATATTGTTATTCTGAGGATTAAATGAGATGGTACATGCAATTTAATCAAGTCAGTGGCTGACAAAGAAAGAAAAAAGTAGTAAATATCAGCTACTACTATTAACATTAACATAACTGATTTAATATCAATATGCAGAAAAATATATTCATATGTAATTGTGATTATATTAGTTATGCAATTTCTATCATTTTGAAAAAATTCTAAATTTGTTTATTATTTTTTCAGGGAATTTTTATATTTACATGATTCTGAAGAATCCCTGAATATGTGGTGAATACATACTCTAAAAAATGAAAACACTTTCCTGATATTACTATTGTCTTTCTAAAACTGAGGCTATTAATCTTTCATATAAGTATCATAATAGTTTTTTTGTGGTAAATGGTGATCAAAAATCTGATAAACTGCCCCTCCTGCTCCTCTTACCAAGATTTGTGTGTGTGTGACATCTGTAATAGCTTCTCTTTTCTAAATGACACTTTTTCTCATCCCTCCAGTCCAACTGATTGCCTCCTTTGGCTATTCTTGAGATCTTATTTTTATATCATGCATTTTCCACAAGTCATTCACCTGGATGTGCATGTTCCTGGATGCCATGAAGGAAAGTGGGAAGAGCAAGGATTTTGAAGCCAGACAGGCTTCAATTAGAATTCTTGTTTTGCTAATTTCCAGTTGTTCAAATATAGACTGAGTTTCACGTTATTCATCTGTCACAAAGGAATTCTTGAGAATCAAATTCTTTAATTATTTTGAGCACATAAACAGATTTATATGAGGTACTCAATAAACTAGTTCTTTTCTTTCTTCCTCCTTCCTTTATTTTGGTCTTGCTTTCTAACTCTAGTTTAAACTCCTAGAGGGAGCAGTAATTTGTCTTGTATAAGTGTCCTTATTTCACTCAACTTAGCTTCTCAAAAACATGCTTTTTTACAACAGTAACATAAAACAAATGTAAACAGAATAATTTTTCTTCTTTTTTTTTTTTTTTTTTTTTTTGAGACAGAGTGTCGCTTTGTTGCCCTGGCTAGAATGAGTGCCGTGGCATCAGCCTAGCTCACAGCAACCTCAAACTCCTGGGCTTAAGCAATCCTACTGCCTCAGCCTCCCGAGTAGCTGGGACTACAGGCATGCGCCACCATGCCCGGCTAATTTTTTCTATATAGATTTTTAGTTGGCCATATAATTTCTTTCTATTTTTAGTAGAGACGGGGTCTCGCTCTTGCTCAGGCTGGTCTTGAACTCCTGACCTCAAGCGATCCACCCGCCTCGGCCTCCCAGAGTGCTAGGATTACAGGCGTGAGCCACCGCGCCCGGCCAATTTTTCTTCTTTATTAAACAGACTGAAAAGAATTAAACATGATAACATAATGTTGAACTGGTAATAAGGAGCTAAGGTCAGAGTTTTATTTCCACTACTGACCGTGCAGCATATAGCAACCCTAGCAATGTTCTTATGAATTATATGATATTGACATAGAAGTCAATTCATGAAATGACGTTTGCCTAGAAACTAGGAGGTCCTACTTACCCATTTTCCTAAATAAAAATACATGATACTCAATGAGAAAATATAATATTTTTATTTTCTAATACAGCTGTCACACGAAGGAATGCACAGTGTCATTATAAACCCTGTCTTACCAGTTAACTCAAACCACTGTAAAATCATAATTATTTAGATCATTAAAAAATAAGTCTGGCCGGGCGCGGTGGCTCACGCCTGTAATCCTAGCACTCTGGGAGGCCGAGGCGGGTGGATTGCTCAAGGTCAGGAGTTCAAGACCAGCCTGAGCGAGACCCCGTCTCTACTAAAAAAAATAGAAAGACATTATATGGACACCTAAAAATCTATATGGAAAAAATTAGCCGGGCATAGTGGCGCATGCCTGTAGTCCCAGCTACTCGGGAGGCTGAGGCAGTAGGATCGCTTAAGCCCAGGAGTTTGAGGTTGCTGTGAGCTAAGCTGACGCCACGGCACTCACTCTAGCCTGGGCAACAAAGTGAGACTCTGTCTCAACAAAAAAAAAAAAAAAAAAAAATTCTGCATGGAAAATGTCCCAAAGAGCTAAGTGTTTGGCCTCTTTAGGCAAGAGTTAAGGTATTATCATATTTTCTAACAATACATTTATTATTCTACATTACTTAATCTTTTCTAGATGATTCTAGGTGTGACAGTGAACATCAGTGATTGTACTGTTCTATAAGTACTACCACACTCGAGAGAAATGCTAATTTTAGTAATGTTTTGTCCTATACTAAACGGCGCAAACAGTTTTCGTTCTTTGTGTGTTTGTTTGTTTTGGAGGAGAGATATCTCCTGTCTTACTGCCATATTATATCCCTCACTTTACCTATATGTCAATTTATAGCAATGACGCTTCCCTATTCAACTGTGCTACTTTTGATCTCCTGGGATTTGAAAATGAGATGATGAATCTCATTGGACTGCTATGTAAAATAAAAATAAAATTAAAAACAGTACTTTTTAGACTCTCAGTAGTGTTCAAGCTTTAGTATTATTTATCATCAATTTTGACTCTTTAAAGTTGCTTCCTTTCTGGTTCTCACACCAAATGCTGAACATTTGAGTTGTTGACATGTTATGTTATAACAAAATTGAATTAATTTTAATTACTTTTGTCACATATCCCAAAGTTTGTGCTTTATTTTAAAAGTTCAAATAAAGCAAAGGAATATCTCAAGTTAAAATTTTTTTAAAAAAACTTAAATTGTGTTCAGTCATCAATTTAGTCCAAACGTACTACTTCTCTCTTCAACTTAGGTCTCTGAATAATAAACAACATGATTTTCAAAACACTATGCGAAAAAAATTGATGATTACAAAGCAATAAAATATATACCCCTGTATTGAATTTATAAATCACTTTACTTTTACTATATTCCACACAGTAACTAAGATTACTGTAGCAATCCTACCTGGAACATTATTGGAAGCTCCCTAAAAGAGAGAACAATATACTCTAATGTAGTATCTGATTTTTAAAATGGTGGATTACAAGAATTTTACATAGTAAATGTTCTTTTTACTTTTCCTCTTTCGTGGCAGTCTTACAGTAGCCCTAATATATTATGCCTGATTATTTTCACTGTTGTGATTCAAGGTCACTCCATAAAAAAATCTGCATTGTTGGCATATCAAAAAGTTGAAGGTGGTTACTGCCACCTTGAATAATTTTGCACATTTCTCTTCCTTTGAAAAAAATGTGAAGTAACGGTGACTTTATCTTGCACTAGTCTACTAAAGATTAATACTATACTGTGAAATTTTTGAGAAAACCTATTTTCTAAAATGATTTTACCTTGTTACAGCAAAAAAAAAAAAACCAAAACAAAACAAAAAAACTTCATATTACATGGTAGGTGCAGATGGATAGACCTAGGAAAGGAGCACTCAACCTTGGCAACAGAGCCTGAGCGCTTCCAAGGGGAGGTCGGAAAGACAGATGGTTAGCTCAACTTCACGTCTAAGAAACATGTGCTGCCTTGAGTTAAGCAGGGAGCCTTCTGTGAGAGGCCACTTTTGTTTTCAAGCACTTCAAACTCTTCTCAAACCTCACTGAACAATTTACACAGTCATTTGTATTTTATCTTCCATGCCTTGCTTCTGATTGCATTTTACCTAAGAGATAATTAACTTGACTGTTTCATGCTCAACCCAAAATCTTTGTGAGCACTGGTCTTTCTTTGTTCAGAGCTCAGCTTACACATGCCATCATTCAGTATCTCACCTCACTGCCATGCTTTACTAGGAACACATATTTTCACCATATGTAAAATGCAGCACATTCTGGGCCATTTTTATCCATTTCCAGAGCCACTACACTGACCCAGGCCCCAATCATTTTGTTTCTCCATGAGACCTTCCCAGGTGTCCTTCCTGTCTCCAGTCTAAGTTAGCCCTGACAATCAGGCAAATGGCAACAAAAATTATGTTCCTTAAACATCAGTGTTACTGTGTAATTTATCCATTTAAAAATGTGTAACCAATTCAGAGATGTTTATTAAACAGTGGAACCTTCTAGGCACTATCTTAAGCATATAAGTAGGTTACAACTTTTAAGCATATTAAATAAGAGCCATTTTACAAAGTAATAATGGGAGCATAGCAATGGAGACTTAACCTGCAGAAAGGGAAAGATGTCAGTGTGGGGTTCTTGGACTTGGCAAACACCTGGATTTTAAGAGGAGTAGCAGGCTAAGCCAAAGCCACAAGACTTGATCCTGTCTGCTTTTCTAGCTTGTGTCTCCTTACCCCTTTCAGTGCACTCTATGCTCAATGTCAAGTTGTTTATAGTTGTCTGTGCACATCGTGCTGTTTCATAGCTCCGATTCCTTGATTCAGGGGCTCTTCCCTCTACTTTTAACATTATTCTCTGACCGTCTTCTTTTATTCCCTCTGAAGCCTACTTTTCTTTGTTTTAGTCTGTTTTTTTGTTGCTATTCCTGGACACCTGAGACCGGGCAACTTAAAAAGAAAAGAAGTTTATTTAGCTGATGGTTCTGGAGGCTGGGAAGTTCAAGACTGTACAGCCACATCTGGTAATGGCCTTGTGTTGCATCATAACATGGTGGAAGGCATCACAGGGCAGGAGGGGCACACAAGAGAGAGCCAAACTGGCTTATATAACAAATCCACTTTCATGATAACCCATTAATCCATTCATGAGGGCAAAGTTCTCATGACCCAATCACTTCTTAAAGGTCCCACCTCTTAACATTGTTATACTTGGAATCAAGTTTCAACAGACATTTCAGAGGGGGCAAACATTCAAACCATATAGCATCCTTCAATATTCATCTCAATGCATGCAAGATGATATGCATGATATCTCAAATTGGGATAAAAATTACTGTTCTATATTCTCCAATAACAACCTGTGAAAACTTCCTTTATAGCACATATTATAATGTATTGTTTCCCTCTTTGATATAAATTGAGGATGTGATAGATCCTCAATGTATGTTCTATTTCAAATCCCCAGAACACTGTGTTCAATAAATGCTGCTTACAAGCAAGTCAACCTTACTGAAGCATCAAAAAGGATAAAATATTTAGCAATAAACTTAGATCAATTGAACAATTTGTCCCAGTGGGTGAAAGTCAATTGTGTTGAGTCATATTCCTCAATTGTGATCAACTCCTGTGGGTCAAATTCAAATTTTATTTTTTTTTTAGTGGCTCTGTTTTTGGGAAAATTCTTATTGCACCTATCCCAATGGATAGAGGTTTATTTCAAGATAGACTGCAGCATATTATTGTCAACACTTCAAACATACCAGCCATTGACTTCTTGAAGCAGTGTAATTTGTTTTCTGTGGCTCCTGCATGTTCCTCATGTCACCAACACATACAGTATGAGGCCAATGCAAAGACAGCTATTTGTGGAAATGTGTTCCCCACAAATGTCAATCATCATGTGTTTCTCTTTGAAAGGAAACTTTTTTTAATTCTTTTGCAAAATTCAACCTTTCCCTTAAAATGTGGTTTTATTTTATAGTCTTACAGTCTATGGAAGTCACAGAAAAAAAAAAAATAACCACAGCTATTGCAGAATTTTGGACCATACCATGGTTGATATCTACAATTTCTGTTATGAAGCATGCAAGCATTACTGTATTGAACTGCATCCAATACAACTTGGTGGTCCAGGTCATTACTTGCAAATTAACAAGCCCTGTTTTACTGTTTTAGCCACATAATCAAGTATTGTGATGGTTGCCTGTGCTCCAAGACAGACAAATATGAGTTTTTGGTGTTGTCAATACTACCCATCAATCACCTATTGGTTATTTGGAATTTGTTGGCAACCATTCTGCCCAAACTTTGCTGCCTATTTTGCAACATGTAGTTCATCCTGGTTCTATCATTCACTCTAATTCATGAGCTGCATATAACACACCCAGCCTCTCCTTGGTTTCCAACATCCTCAGGTTATCCATAATGATCCCAACTTCTGTGTTGTGTCACCTCTTGGTGTACTTGCCCAAAACCTTGGATTCTATTGAAACAAATGTAAAGTAAAATGAAGGACAATGAGAGAAGTTTGTCACAATATGTTGGACTCATATTTGGCTGAATTTATGTGGCATAATTGATTTGGAAAGAGTGCTTTCAATTCTCTTGTACTGCATATTTCAAAACAATTTCCTATTGACCAATAATATGTTTTTGACTTTTGGTTTTAGTAAGTTTTTGAACAAGTATCCAAGGACAAATTTTTCAACCAAATACATTTGAGAATCAAATTGTTTAATTGGTCTATAAATTTAACTGAGGATGCAAAACACTTGTACACTTAAAACGATAAACTATTACTAAAAGAAATTAAAGACACAAATAAGTGAAAAGATATCTCATGTTCATGGATTGGAAGACTTTATATTAAGATGTCAATACTACCCAATGTGATCTACAGATTCAATGTAATTCCTATCAAAATCTCAATGGCATTTTATTTTTTGCAGAAATATTAATAGAAAAATCTATCCTAAAATTTGTATGGAATATCAAGGGATACTGAATAGCCAATACAATCTTGAAAAAGATGAACAAAGCCAGAAGACTCACACTTTCTGATATCAAAACTTATTGCAAAGTGACATGAATTAAAATAGCGTGGTTCTGGCATAAAGAGAGACATACAGACCAATGGAATAGAATATAATACCCAGAAGTAAACTCTCACATATATGGTAAAATGATTTATGACAAGAGTGCCAAGACCAGTTAATGGAGAAATAGCAATCTTTTCAACAAATGATACTGGAAAAAATACATATTTACATATAAAAGAATGAAGTTGGACCCTCACCTTACACCATATATAAACATAAATTCAAAATAGATAAAGATCTAAACATAAAATTTAAAACTATAAAACTCTTAGAAGAAAACGGAGGAAAATCTTCATGACATTGGATTTGGCAATGAATTTTTTGATATGACACCAAAATCACAGGCAAAAAAAGAAATAGACAAATTGAACTATATAAAAATTAAAATTTTTACACATCAGAGGACACAACTGAAAAAATAGTCATCTATACTGAACAAAATATCTTTGGTTCTGCTGAGACCAACAGTTCTCCAGTTCCCAAACTTTTTGGTCTTAGGACTCTTTTACACTCCTGAAAATTAATGAGGACCCCAAAGACCTTTGTTTTATATAGATTACATCTATTGACATTTACCATATGAGAAATTAAAGCTGATAAAATTAAAAATATTTATCAGTTTGTTTAAAATTATAATAAATTTATTAAATAATGTAAGTAACATTTTATGAAATTTAACAATATTTTTCAATATACAAGTAACTTTAGTGAGAAAAGTGGCATTGTTTTACATTTTTAAAAATCTCTTTAATATCAAGCTAAATATAAGACAGCTGCATTCTCATATCTCCTTCTACATTCAGTTTGTTGGAATATGTTATTATGGTTGAAATGAACAAATAAAATCCAGTCTCACATAATTACATACTTAGAAAGGAGAATTTAAAAGTCTTTTAAGATAAACGTGAACACTGTTCTTTAATACTACACTCAAATTCAACAAGTAGTGCTTTCTTGTTGAGAAAGTTATTATAATTTGGAATCTGAAACCATATCAATGAGCTTTTTGTGCTGTTTTATTAAGTCCATTGCTCTATTTTGCATTTTGAGTATATCTTTTATTCATGAATTGTAATGTCATGAATTTTTTATTTAGAAAATATTGGTTCTTTGAGTTATCACTGAGATCTTTCATATGTTGACATATTTCATTATTCAATATAAAAAACACATTCATTAATATAACAATATTCTCATCAAAAGGTCTTTAAGTGGGAGGTTTATATAAATTTTACAAAATTCTAATTTTAAGTTAAAAGCTCATTTTATTTTTGGCAACAAATACTGTGAAGGGTGTTTTCTGACATGGCAGGTTCATTTTGTTCAAATTTGAGAAAATGTCTGCTGAATACTAAAGCCTGAATAACCATGGTTTGTCTGAAATTCTTTTATATATAAAAAATGGTGTTCTATAAAATAGTTCCTGGTTCCTCTTGCAGCTCAATCACGCAAGTTCTTTTTCCTCTAGGCAACCACCATAATTTGATACTTTGTTGTGGCAGAAGTGTTTTATACCAGTTTCTCATTTTGTCATAGAAAATATTAAAAAGATGTATATTCAAAGGTCAAGAGTTAACAAATTTAATAATTCTTATTGTTTCACCAAAAATATTCTTAAGCCAAACAGATTTTTATGTGAATAAATTTCTTTTTAATGTCCAGAAGAATGCAATAATGACTTTTACAATCTGATGCCACTGACTTTGTGATAAAATGTCAGTAGTTTTGCTTTTGTATCATCAGAGCAAATGTCAATATAGTGAAAAAGAAAAATGAATCTTAATATTTTAAAAAGCACTTTTAACCTTTGAAGCCCTCTGACAAGGTCTCTGAGACCTCCAGAGACCTGCTGACCACACTTTAAAAACTGCTGACTTAGACAATCCACGAAATTTTAGAACTTCTTAATAAAAAACTGACTTCAGGACACAAAATCATTAATGTTTCATGTAAAAGATAAACAAAGATTAACCAATCCCTTGTTTTCATGAGGAGAAATGGAAAGCTGAAGGATAGATGCAATAGTTTTCCCATCACCAAACAGTATTAAAACCTAAAGTGCATGACTTTCTTTTTTTTTTTTTTTTTTTTTGAGACAGAGTGTCGCTTTGTTGCCCAGGCTAGAGTGAGTGCCGTGGCGTCAGCCTAGCTCACAGCAACCTCAAACGCCTGGGCTTAAGCAATCCTACTGCCTCAGCCTCCCGAGTAGCTGGGACTACAGGCATGCGCCACCATGCCCGGCTAATTTTTTTTTCTATATATATTTTAGTTGGCCAGATAATTTCTTTCTATTTTTAGTAGAGACGAGGTCTCGCTCATTGCTCAGGCTGGTCTTGAACTCCTGACCTCGAGCGATCCACTCGCCTCGGCCTCCCAGAGTGCTAGGATTACAGGCGTGAGCCACTGCGCCCGGCCATGACTTTCAATAGAATAATATTTTTACTCTTGTAGCCCAGTGAGGACAACTCCAACATCACAGAGAAAGTTATTTAAGAACCTATTCCTTTCTCATGCCACTTGGTGACATGTTTCTACAAACCTACCAGACTCACCTTTGTATTTATACTTACTGGTGAGGCTAGCTATGATTGTGAAATACAATCTTTAAATCATTTTCTATCATTTGTGTAGGAAGAGATTTAAGGGTAAGTGCCATAAAAAACACTGAAATGGATGATAATTGCCAAGGAGAATGAGATGTCTTCTTTGACATCTCATAAGATAGTCAAAGAAAGTATTTTTGAAGAGTTGACATTTGATTTGAGTCTAAATGACAAAACAGGGTCAGGCATAGCAAAATCATGGCAAGAATATCTGATGCAGAGGAAAAAACAAGTCCAAAGGACTTAAAGCAGGATCAAGTTTGGCTGAAAAATCAAACAGTAAGCAATGTGGTTAGAAAGAGATATTGTTACACAGAGGAAGAGCATAAGGAACCTCAAAATTAGACTATTTGAAAATATAAAGTCTGAGGAGAATAAAGAAAAGATAATGAATAGAAATAAAGAAAGCTTATGGGATTTATGGGACAGCATTCAAAAGTAAATTTTCTAGTCACAGGAGTCAAAGAAGGAGAAGAGAAAGATTTAAAAAGTAGAAAGCTTATATAAAGAAATAATAGCAGAAAATTTTCCAAACCTGGAGGAGGATGTAACCATCTAGGCCTGGAAGGTCAAAAGTCTCCAATCAGATTCAATCAAAATAAAACTACTCAAAGACATATTATATTCAAACCATCAAAAATCAATACAGAGGATTCTGAAAGTAGCAAGAGAAAAGAAGCAAATAACATATCAGGAAGTTCCAATGTGGCTAATAGCAGATTTCTCAGCAGAAACCTTACAGGTTAGGAGAGAATAAGATGATATATTTGAAGTGATGATGGGGAAAAAAACTATCAAGCACATTGTACTAAAAAAAATTACCCTTCAGAAATGAAGGAGAGATAAAAATTTTCCCAGACAAATAATAGCTGAGGGAATTCATCACCACCAAATCTGTCTTACAAGAAATACTAATGAGTAACACAAAAATATCTGGAAGTATAAAACTTAGTCAAATTTAGAATACTCATACTATAAGGGTGGTATGTAAATCACTTATATCTTTAGTATAAAGTTTAAAAGACAAAACTATTAAAAATAATAGCCACAATAATTCGGTAATGGATATACAAATTAAAAAAGTATAAATTGTGACATCAAAAATTCAACATGTGGAAAAGGAGTGGCATAATAGTGTAGAGATTTTTTTAAGTGATCAAAGTTACCTTGTTATTACCAGCTTAAAGTAACATAACTTAAGGTTTTTTGTAAGACACATGGTAATCATAAGGCAAAATCCTATAGTAGATACACAAAAAATAAAGAGCAAGGTATCAAAACGTACCACTACAGAAAATGTCTTAACCACAAAGGAAAACAGCAAGAGAGAAAGAAAGGAACAAAGGATCTATAAAACAATTAGGCAACAATTAACAAAATGGCAGTAGTAATTCCTTACTTATCAATAATTACCTTGAATGTAGATGGATTAAGTTTCTTCAATCAAAAGACAGAGAGGCTGAATGGATAATCATTTTTTTAAAAGACCCAACTACTTGTCGTCTACAAGAGACTTAATTCACCTTTAAGGATACACAAAAACCGATAGTAAAGGGCTAGAAAATGATATGCCATGCAAATGGATATAAAAAAGCAGCAGAAGTAGCTATACTTATATCAGATAAAATAGACTTTAAGTTAAAAACTGTATAAAGACACAAGAAAGGTCATTATAAAATGATAAAGGGGTCAATTCAAAAAGAAAATATAACATTTATAAATATATATGCACCCAACAACAAAGCACCTAAATGTATAAAGCAAATATTTGTAGGTCTGAAGGGAGAGAGAGTGTGCAACACAATATAGTAGGTTGCTTCAATACCTCATTTTCAACAATAGAGAGGTCATTCAGACAGATAATCAATAAAGAAAGATTGGGCTTAGACTACACTCTAGACCAAATGGAGCTAATATTTGGAATACATATACAAAATATTCTTTCCAACAGTTGCAGAATACACGTTCTTCTCAACTGGACATGTAACATTCTCCAGTATAGATCATATGTTAGGCCACAAAACAAGTCTTAACAAGTTTAAGAAGATTGAAATTATATCAAATATCTTTTCTGACCACAATGGTATGAAACTAGAAATCAATAACAAGAATAACTTAGGAAAATTCACAAATACTTATAAATTAAACAACATGCTCCTGAACAACCAATAGATCAATGAACAAATAAAAAGAGAAATTTAAAAATTTCTTGAAACAAATGAATACATAAACATAACATATCAAAACTTATGGAATATAGTAAAAGCCATTCTAAGAGGGAATTTTATAGAAATAAACCCCTACATCAAAAAAGAATAAAGATCTTAAATAAACAACCTAACATTGCACCTCAAGTAACTAGAAAAATATGAACAAACTAACCTCAAAGTTAGTAGAAGAAAGAATATAATAAAGATCAGAGCAGAAATAAATAAAATAGAGACTAGGAAAAATACTAAAAATGATTAACAAAAGTACAAGTTGATTTATTGAAAAGATAAACAAAATTCACTAACATTTATTAATAGACTAAGGAAAAAAGATAGGAGACTCAAATAAATTTAGAAACAAAAAAGAAGATATTACACCTGATACAAAGACTCATAAGAGAAAAACAAAGACTCATAAGAGATTATTATGAATAATTATATGTCAACAAATTGGATAACCTGGAGAAATGGATAAATTGTTGGACACGTACAATCTACCAAGAAAAAAATAGAAAACCTGAATAGTCCAATTATGAGTAACAAGAAGAATCAGCAATAAAAAGTCTCCCAGTAAAGAACAGCCCAAAACCTGATGGCTTCACTGCCGAATTCTACCAAACATTTAAAGAAGTAATACCAATTCTTCTCAAACTCTACCAAAACAATTAAAGAGAAGGGAATACTTCCAATTTCATTTTATAAGAGCATCATTACCCTGATATCAAAGACAAATGAGGACATTACAAGAAAAAAAGAAGAAAAGAAAATTGTAGGCCAATATCCCTGATGAATATAGATTTAAAAATTCCCAACAAAATGCTAGCAAACCAAATTGAACAGCACAGTAAAAAGATTATTCACCATAATCAACTGAGATTCATCCCAGCAATATAAGGATGGTTCAACATACACAAATCAATAAATGTTCATACTACTCAAAGTAATCTACAGACTTGATGCAATCCCTATCAAAATGCCAATGACATTCTTCACAAAAATAGAAAAAACAATTATAAAACTTGAATAGAACCATAAAAACTCCAAATAGCCAAAGCAATCTTGAGTTAAAAGAACAAAGCTGAAGGCATCACACTACCTGGTTTCAAAATACAGTTAGCCCTTGCACAATGTGGGAGTTAGAAATATCATCTCTCCCCCCACCCCCGAAGTCAAAAATCCACACATAAGTTTTAACTCCCCCAAAACTTAACTACTAATAACCTACTGTTGACTGGAAGCTTTACTGATAATATAAACATTCAATTAACATGTATTTTGTATGTTATATGTATATATAATATGCTGTATTCTTACAATAAAGTAAGGTAGACGAAAGAAGGTGCTATTAAGAAAATCATAAAGAAGGAAAAATACATTTGCTACTCATTAAGTGGAAGTGGATCATCCTAAAGGTCTTCATCCTCATCATGTTTACATTGCATAGACTGAGGAGGAGGAGAGAAAAGAGGGGTTGGTCTTGCTGTCTCAGAGCTGACAGATGTAGAGGAAAATCTGAATATAAGTGGACCAGCAGTTTCAACCTGTGTTGTTCAAGGGTTAACCATATGTTACAAAGCTATAGTAACCAAAACAGCATAGTACTGGCATATAAACAGACACATAGATAAATGGAACAGAATAGAAACCCTAGAAATGGATCCACATATTTACAGCCAACTGATTTTTGAGAAAAGTGCCAAGAATATGTAATGTGGAAAGGACAGTCTCTCCAATAAACGGTGCTGGGAAAACTGGATATTCATATGCATAAGAATGACAATAGAACTTTATCTCACACAATATGCAAAAATTAACTCAAAATGGACTAAATACTTACATGTAATACCTGAAACTATGAAATTACTAGAAGAAACACAGGGAAATTTCCATGACATTGGTTTGGGCAATGATTTTTAGCATTTGATCCCAAAAACATGGGCAAAAATAAAAGCAAAAATATACAAATGAGACTACATCAAACTAAAATGTTTCTACACTGCAAAAGAACCGATCAACAGAGTGAAGAGACAAGCCACATAATGGGAGAAAATATTTGCAAACTATACATCTGACAAGGGGTTAATATCCTAAATATTTAAGAAACTCAAACAACTCAATAGCAAGAAAACAAACATTGCAATTTAAAAATCAGCAAAGGTTCTGAATAGACATTTCTCAAAAAGAAGATATAAGAATTGCCAACAGGTATATGAAGAAAATGCTCAACGTCACTAATCATCAGGGAAATGCAAATTAAAACCAAAATTAGATATCACCTCACACTTATTAAAATAGCTACCATCAGAAAGATAAAAGATTACAAGTGTTGGTGAGGATGTGGAGAGAAAGGAACCCATGTCCACTGTGAGTGGGAATGTAAATTAATATAGCCATTATAGAAATCAGTATGGAAATTCTCCAAAAAAATAAAAATGGAACTATCATAGGATCCAGCAATCCCATTGCTGGGTATATTTCCAAAGGAAAGAATTCAGTATGTCAAAGAGGTATCTGCAGTCCTATATGTACTGCAGCATTATTCACAATAGCTGGGATATGGAATCACCTAAGTGTCCATCGGAGGATAAATGGATAAAGAAAATGTGGCTTATATACACAATGTACTAGTTAGCCATAAAAAAGAAGGAAATCCTGCAATTTGCAACAATGTGTATAAACCTAGGGGACATTATGTTAAGTGAAATAACCCAGGAACAGAAAGACAAAGATCATATGATCTCACTTATATGAGGAATCTAAAAAAGTTGATCTCATAGGACTAGAAAGTAGAATGGTGGTTACCAGAGGCTAGGATGATGTTGGTCATAGGATACAAAATTGCAGTTAGATAGGAGGAATAAGTTCAACAGATGCATTATACAACATGGTGATTATAGTTAATAACAATATATTGTATTTTTCAAGAATATAATATATGGCATTATGAGAGTGGATGTTGAGTATTTTCACCACAAAAATAATAACTATGTAAGGTAATGCATATGTTAATTAGCTAGATTTAGTCATTCCACAATGTATATATACCCCAAAACATCATGTTGTATATAATTAATACATAAAATTTTATTCATCAATTTAAAAAATAAAACAATAAGGAAAAAATTCAGCAAATTAAAAAGAAATTTAAAATATTTTAGGCTGGGCACAGTGGCTCATGCCTATAATCGTAGCACTCTGGGAGGCTGAGGCAGGTGGATCATTTGAGTTCAGGAGTTCAAGACCAGCCTGAGCAAGAGCAAGACCCTGTCTCTACTAAAAATAGAAAGAAATTATCTGGACAACTAAAAATATATATAGAAAAAATTAGCTGGGCATGGCGGCTCATCCCTGTAGTCCCAGCTACTCGAGAGGCTGAGGCAGAAGTATTGCTTGAGCCCAGGAGTTTGAGGTTGCTGTGAACTAGGTTGATGCCACGGTACTCTACTCAGGCAACAGAGTGAGACTCTGTCTCAAAAAATAAAATAAAATAAAATAAAATATTCTAAAAGAAATACATTCTCTAACAGGATTTATATGCTAACCAAAAAGAATTCTATATTCTACTTATTACACTCATAGATTAAAAGAGTCCCTATAGTAAGGATGTCAGTTTTCTCCTAAATGACACATAAGATGAACATAATTCCAATCAAAATCCCAGGAAGACTCTTTGTAGATATAGAAAAGCTTATTCCTAAATTTGTATGACAAAGGAAATAGAATAGCTAAGACAATGATGAAAGAGAAGAACGAAGTGGAAGGAAGAACTCTACCTGATTTTTAAATCCATTTAACTGCATTAATCAAGACTGTGTGGTATTGGCAGACAGGCTGACACATAGATCAATGAATCAAAGCAGTGGGCCCAAAAGTAGATCCACACACGTATGGCCAAATGATTTTTTGACAAAGATGCAAAGGCAACTCAATGGAGTGAAAATCTTTTCAACAAATGTTGCTGAAGCAATTGGATATCCATAGGGAAAATAAATAAACCATCTCAACCTAAACCTCATACCTTACACAAAAGTTAACTCAAATGAATTATGGATTTAAGTGTAAAACATAAAACTATCAAAAATTTTAGGAGAAAATCATCCGGTTGTAAGGCTTGTGAAAAGTTCTTAGACATTACAGCAAAAGCATAATCCATAAAAGAAAAAAATCTATAAATTAAACTTCACAAAATTTTAAAAGTTTGCTCTGTGAAACACCCTGTTAAAGGATTAAGGTACAACATACAAACTGGGAGAAAATATTTGCAAACCGTATATCTGACAAAGATCTCATCTCTAAAATACACAAAGAACTCTCAAAACTCAACAGTAAATATACAAAAAACCCAATTAGAAAATGGGCAAAGGACATGAAGAAATATTTCACTGAAAAGGATATTTGGATGGCAAATAAACACATGAAAACATGTTCAACATTACTTGCTATTCGGGAAACACACATTAACACTACAAAGGTTCTATTAATATTATTAATATTAGAACCTATTGGAAACACTAAGGGGGAAAATGACAATGCCAAATGCTCACAAAGTTGGGGAGAAACTGGATCTCTCATGCATTGCTGGTGGGTATGTAAAATTGTACATGCACTTTGGAAAATTGTTTGGCAGTTTCTTAGAAAACGACATGAACTTTCCATATGAACCAGCAATCACTCCTGGGTATTTATCCCAAAGAAACAAAAATTTACATTTTCACAAAAACCTGCACATGAATGTTCACAGTAACTTTATTTTTAATAGTCAAAAAGTGGAAACAACAAAACTGTCCTTCAACAGGCAAATGGTTAAGGAAACGATGGTATATCCATACCATGGACTAGTACCCTGCAATGAAAAGAACAAATTATCAATATGTACAAAAGCTTGGATGGCTGGCTCTCAAGGGCATTATGCTGAGTGGAGAAAACTCAATATCGAAAGATCATCTACTATATTACTATATGATTCCATTTATGTAGCATTCTAAAAATGGCAAAATTGTAGACATAGTAAATAGATCTTTGGTTGTCAGGTATTGGGGATAGTGTAGGTAGGAGTAAATTTGACTATGAATGGTAGCATGAGGTAGATATTTTTGGTAATGTAATAGTTCTGTATCTGTGTACTGGTGATTATAGGAATCTATACATGTGATCAAATCACATAGAATTATGTATATACATTTTATGAATGTTACTTTATTAGTTTTACTGTTGCAATCTAGTTACATGAACCATTCAGAGAAACTGGGTGAAGGGTACATAGGACCTCTCTGTAATTTTTTTTTTTGAAACTTCCTGCGACCTATAATACAAAATAAAAAGTTAAAAAAAAAAAAAAAAAGGAAAGACCATTGTCAAGATAAACCTGGTAAAGATGCTAAATTTGAAGGGGAAAAAATCTTATGAATATCCGGAATAAAAACAAGTCATCTATAATAAGAAAAAATAAGAATGCCTTCAAATGTGAAAAGAGTGAATCAATATTTACATAGTTTTGAGAAAAAGCAAGAGTGAGCCCTGCTTTTAATATCCAATTTGTCATTCATTTATGAAGGCAACAGAAACACTTGCAAATAAGCAAAAAGCTCAAGAATTACAGTGTTCATGAAGTCTTTTCTTTTTAAAAATCTATTCAGTGACAAAAATCTAATCAATCAAAAGATGAGTCAAAGAATTCAGAAACTAAAACACTGTGTCATAAAAGAATTGAGGATAAACACTGAATATATTTAAACATAGAACTGAGAAAAATCAACTGTTGGAATTACAGTAGCTGAATATAATAAAATGTTGTAACCCAGAAATGAAAATCCAATGAAAAAGTAAAAAAACAAAAATTCAGGAGTAAAGAAAGATAGGCTTCTACTTAAAGAAGTACAAGCTAATGGTTTTATTATATTTCACAGAAGGGAATCAGTTGATGGTGTTAAAGTTTAAACAAGCTATTAAAAAATAAGAATAGGATATAAAAATTCCAAATATAGAAAGGGAAAATACAGATACACGCATATGTACATACACACACACATACACACACATGCATGCACACACAATCCAAACGAAATACTGACTATATAACAAAAGATAAAACAAAGGAGGGAGACTTCCACTTCCAACAATTTAGTAGCATAGACATTCTCAAAGAGTCAGTAAAAAGTTTGTAGATGCCAAAAGAAATTATGACAAACTTTAAACTATAACCAAGTTCATATGAAAATAAGAAACACCCCAATGGCTCAAAAAGAAGCAGCTGAAATCAGAGAGATAAACTGGCTCTGGAGCCATGACTGCCCTGGATATTTATGGATATAAGAAACCTAGAACCTGAGTATTAATGTCCATGCCAAGAAAGGTCCTTGGGCCCATGTAACTTGGAAGGCTGAACTCTAAGGCCCCTTTACAGAGCCAGGACCTATAAAATCCATACTTTTAGTGAAAGAGTAAACTATATTTGAAACTCCCCACTAGCAAAGGGAAAGTATGAGTCTGTTTCCACTTTACACATTTGGATAATAATGTCCAGAGAGAATTCAGAACCACAGGTCTGCCCTCAAATTGGCTTTGTGTTCCCAAATGAGAACATTAAATTAAAGTCATGCAGGGAGTACAGCAGCCTTGGAATCACAGTAGATCCAAAAAAAATGCAGGGATACATCTTCGAATCAGGCTTTCAGTATTCTTAGAAACTAAGATTAGTCATGAAAAAGTACAAAAAACAAGTTTCCAAAATATATAAGACAGCAAGATGATATTAATGAAAACAAGCAGAAATAAAATCAATAGAATTATAACCACAAAGATTTCAACTATTAAAATGATCAAGTAAGATGCAAAAATAACTTTTTTAAAGCTTTAAAGAAATAAAAGAAAAAAATATTTTATTTAATAAACATTTTTATAATATTTATTTGTGTTAGGCACTGTTCTACATGCTTTATTTACATATTTACTCATTTAATCAACAACTCTATAAAGTAGGCGCTATTAATTTTATGGATAAGGAAACTAAACCTTAGAGAAGTTAAGCAACTTGCCTAAATTTACACAGCCGAAGTTGTGGTGCTAGAATCCGAATCCAAATTCCAAAGGGAATATGGCTTCAGAATCTGTGCTCAAAACAATTATGTTTTAAGCAATCATCTAAAATCTATCAACAATTACCTAGTCTATTTTAAAAAATGAAAAAAAAAATGGAACTACTAGACTGGAAATATAATTGAAAGTAAAAACTCAATGGTCAGTTAAACTATAGATTAGACACAGCTGAAGAGAGAATTAGAACCATGATAAAGTTAAAATCATTAATCAGATTGTACTGGAGAAAGATAAGGTAATGGAACCCAAAGTTTAAGACATAAAAAAAGATATTAAGATTTAATCATCTAGCGCTATCTTAGAAGAAGAAAATAAAGAAGTGAAAGAAAAACGCTATTCAAAGAGATAACAACTGAGATTTGTCCAGGACAGGTAAGAGAAATGAATCCACAGACTAGCAAAGTACCAAAAATCTGAAACTATACAAATAAAGATACAATGGGCATGGCAAAAGAATAGTAATTATTAAGGTAGAGCAAAAACTGGGGACAATGAACTGTTCATTAAAATTTTCTCTTCTACTTTTGTATAAACTTGAAAATTCCAATAAAATAAAATTAAAAATAAACACTTAGACACATAATACTATCTTTGACCAAGTCAAAAAAGCTTCTAAAAGCACCCAGAGGGAAAAACCTGATAACTTAAAATAAGCAATGATCAGACTGAGGCCTAATTTCTCCAAAATTGACAACCAAGACATGTGATATAATATCAGTAATATCTTCAAATAGTTAAGAGAAAGTAATGGTTATCCAAGAATTACGTAGCTGACTAAATTTTTGTTAAAGAGTTGTTTTTTAAAATGACATTTTTATATAAGACAAAATGGAAAATCTAGTACCAAGAGACTCTCACCAAAAGATTTAAACAATGTTAAACCATATACTTCAGTAAAAAAATAAACAAATAAAACAATGCCAGTAAAAAGGAGAGCAAATAAAGCACATGGATAAATTTAAGCATTGACCATTTAACGTAAAAACAATATTTCAATTAGGGTATAAAAATAGAGGTAGAAGACTTCTGTTTCTGAAAATTAAAGAGTGATTTATGACCCAAATCTCATTAAGAATAATAAGGGGGGACAGGGAAGATGGCTGATTAGAGACATTGGCTGCCAGATCGTCCCAGAGGGAAGGGAAGGTTTCAGATAAAGGAGTGGGGTGGAACACAGCTCAAGTGTAGTTCGGAAGGAAAGGTGCGAGAGCCTGCCAGAGATTTCATGGGAAGAAGCTGCAGAGCAGAACAGGAAGAAAAAAGATATTGGCAGAGATCAACCCCAGAGAAGCTTTAAACCTGGTGAAGAGGGTAGATGGGGGTTTCATTTCTCCTTCCTTCACACCTCTGGCAGTCACCAGGCCTCCAAGCTGCTGGAGAGCTTTTCCCTCACAAGCCCAAGGGACGCTGCAACCACTGAATTGGGGACCTTTTTGAAAATAAAGCATCAGGCTTCCAGCCCCTTCAGAGTCACTCTCCATAGCCATGGTCTAGACCCAAGATGGTGGGCACCATACTGCTTTTCCACCCATAGTGTTCCTTCATCCACCCCAGGGAGCTCCATTCTTTCAGTTTTCATGTCACCTCTTCCCACACAGACAGTTCCCAACTCCTGCGCAGACTGTGGAGGGCCCTGGAGAAATTGTGTGATCCAAGAGCTTGGACATTCCATGTGGGCTTCCTTCCAGGGAGAGGGAGGAGGAGGGCTGCAGTGCTGGCTTTCCTCCATATAGATTCCTTTCCTCCCCTGCCCATTCCCTGCACATTATAGTCTAGAGTAACAATTGAGCCAGGATTCTCAAAAGTGGTTGACTTCCCTTTGTTGGTGTGCCTATGAGTCTGAGTTCTCCACAGAGAGTGGGGTTCACATCTTTCCCCTTGAGGACATGCACTGGACTTAGGGGTCCTTGGTCTGAGAGAGCCCTACCCGCTGGCACTCCCCAGAGCTTCCTGCTGGTGGTACAGGTATACAGGCTGAATCCCATACCCCCAGGATTCCATCAGGTTGCTAGGAGGCACAGAGGGGAGATTTGAGAATTAAACTTGGGAGGCAAGGGAGCCCACATGGGCAGAACTGACAGAAGAGTGTAGCATGGGTCCGAGCTGCAGCGCACTAGTATAGCACCCCTCCCCGCACAGGAAAGCCATGCTTTCAGACTGGGGCAGGATCTCAGGCAGATAAGTTTCCAACCCATGGTGCCATTGTTGGTGAGCTCACTGAATTCTGGCTCCTGGAGGGAGACTGACAGGACACAGAAGGAGGGAGAAGAGCAAAACTCACTCCCTACAGCCAGTCTGTGAAGTTCAGATGGCCCCATCCCCACAAGCAGACTTTCTGGTTTGGTGAGGCTGTTTCAGCCCCTTCCCAGTGGCTTTCCCCAGTAGCCTGGGAGCCAACTTTTGATCTCTGCCAAGACAGTTCTAGTACCTACCTCTGCAGAGTGTGAATGTAGGCTTGCCCAAACTAACCCCTCCCAGAGTCACTCCTCCACCCGCCTCTGCTGTGGAGTAAGGAATCCCCTTCGAGCTCCAGGGCCCCTACCACTGCCTGGGGAATTTGAGGGCTTCTCCTGGGGCCTAGAGCCAGCCACAGGCCCCAAAGAACAACACTGAAGCTGGCTCTTTCCTGCAAGAACCACCTGCTGAAAATTGTGCAGCCCATTACAGCATTCACTGACTCAATCATACAGAGTGTGGCTGATTTTTACTCACAAGCACCACCAACCATCTCAGAGATTAAGCTGGGTGTCCCAATATAATTCATACTGCTGTGGAGAGGGGAAGACAGCAGAATAGAAACAGCCCATGGGGGTGCCATTTTTAAGGAAAGGAATAAAAGTTGCAGGTGGCTCAAGCTGTGAGGGGACTCCCTCCACCACTGCAAACTTCTGGACTGATCCAGGAGTGCTCAGAGTCTGTGCAGAGACACTGCACCAGAGACCAGGCAGAGCAGAGATCTGGTGGCTGCCAATCCTGGATTTTGGCAGCTGAAGCCATCCTGAACACTCAGGTACACGGTGCCCGGTCTGCTTGGGACTCGCCTTTCCAGCAGTATCCTTCATATCACCCCTGCTGGGCCAGGGAGGGAGTAAATAGAATAGATGCTCCCTTGCACCATGCCCTGCTACTGGGAGCCAAGCACCCCTCTCCCCCAAGCATGGCATCTGAGCAGAAGAGGAACCTCAGATGCCACAGGCACCACCTGGGAAGACTTGAGTGACTGGCTCAGCAGGACCAAGGCAGTGGGGAAGAAACTCAGCTGGCCAGCAGCCCCAGCCTGCCTCAGCAGTCCCTAGGCCTCTGGGTAAAACCCCTGCCTATGGGATGGGGCATCAGCAGTCTCCCTGCTGGTGGAACAGCCCCACATCTGTGCGGCTCTGTCTCTGTAATCCTCAGATCCAGCTCAAAGGCTCTTTCTGTGTCTGAGTCCAGGGCTCAGCCCCTGTGGCTCCAGGGTCCCCACTGGGCCAAGGACGTAACTCCCAAGATTCCAGAGTTGTGCTTGGGCCCCACGTCTCCATGACTGAGTCTCCATCACTCTCACTGGACTGTTGGAACCACCCTGTGGTCCAGTGCTTCACCAAGGACCCACCCCCAGCCTAGAGCAGCCATTACTACTGGACCTGGTTCAAGCAAATGCCCATAGCCTGGTAACCCACAAACACTGCCTAGATTCACCCAGCTGCCACTGTCACCTCCACTGGGTGACCCCAGGCAGAGCACTCCCCGACAACAACAGCCAATGTGGAGAGGGTTGCATCCAGCCCCCAACTCAAACTTTCAGCAACAAGCTGGGGAACAACCCACCACCCTGCACAAAGATCATCCAACACCAGTTTGAACTGAGGCAACCACAGCAAATTAGTACCACCTCTATGGAAAAGAGCGTGGAGATTTCTCAAAGAACTAAAAGTAGACCCATCATTTGATCTAGCAATCCCACTGCTGGGTATCTATCCAAAGGAAAAGAAGTCATTTTATCAAAAAGACTCCTGCACCCGAAGGTTTATGCAGTACAATTCACAATTGTAAAGATGTGGAATCAACCCAAGTGCCCATCAACTCATGACTGGATTAACAAAATGTAGTATATGTATACCGTGGAATACTACCCAGCCATGAAAAGGATGAATTAATGTCTTTTGTCGCAATTTGGATGGAACTGGGGACCATTATCCTAAGTGAAGTATCTCTTGATTGGAAAATCAAACACCATATATACTCTAATAAATTGGAACTAACTCATGGGCGCACATGTGCACAGAGGGAAGTAAAAGTCATTGGAAATCAAGCATGGCAGGGGGAGAGGAGAAGAGGGACAAAAACCTACCTAATGGGTATATTGAACACTATTTGGGTAATGGGCACTCTAATTGCCCTGATTGAAGCATTACAAAATCTATCCATGTAACAAAAACATTTATACCCCCGTAATATTTTGAAATAAAATAAAATTCAAAGAAAAGAACAACAAGAAAAATCTTGGGGGAAAGTAAAACACAAAATAGCTGTTTGGATAGTAACAAAGAGTTGAGGGCCCACCCTGAGGTAAGCCTGATATCCTGCTGACTTTTCTCCAGGAGGCGTTTGACAATGCTTATGTGGCATGGCCTGAGAGACCAAGCAAAAGTAGTGACTCAAAGTGCCAGCAGTCTCAGGGGTTCACGAAACAAAAACCAGAGGTCAGTGATACCACATCATCCAGAATATGAGGGGCCATGGTTCCAGAGAAAAGCAAACTAAGAGAAATTAGCGTAACTTTCCAATTGGCTTTTCCTCCAAAGACATTTTTGATTCCTAGCTTGCATAGAATAAGCAGATAGGAAGCCAAGCAGAAAGTGGCAGCCAAGGACCTAAGAATCAAGAAGAGGTTTTGTCAATCCTGGAGAAACAAAATTAGAGTTTAGGGCTCACCAAGGAGAAGCAACCCTGGTTTATTGAGCTTTCAATTGTAACCCTTGATGGGCTACACTTTGGAAACCAAAATTAGAAGCCTTACAAAGATTAAAACCCAGCATCAACCTAAACCCTCTCATCCACATTTGGAATCAACTGCTTTGCCCTAATGCTGACTGCCAAAATAAAAGTAAATCTCCTCTGGAGTAAAACAAGATTATTCAAAACTTCTGCAGTTTTTCATACAAAATATATGGCTTTCAGTTCAAAATTACCAACCATGTCAGGAGACAAGATCAAATAGCCAAAATGAAGAGTAAAGAAAATAGAAACAGACCCATAGGTAATCCACATATTGAAGTTATCAAACATGGACTTTGTTGGCAAACATGATCAACTCATGGAATATGATTTTTTTTAAATGTACAATGAGATGAAAATTGAACCAAGGAATTGAAACTCTGGGGGGAAAAAAACTAGAATTCCTAGAACTGAAAAATATAACTATCATAATTAAGTCCTCAATAGGTATATTCATATACTAAATGTCTAATATACATTGTTTAGTAAAGATGGAAAGTTGAAGAACACATGCAGAAGGATACCTTCAAAGAGTCATTTACCCTCTGGAGGGGATCTAGCAAGAAGTGCAAAGGAAGCGGTCGAGTTTAATTGTACTTTTAACTTTAAACTCTTTACTATTTTTTGATTTTCCCCCTCATGAACTGGTATTATGTCTATAAAATAAATTAATTAAAATGGAATGAATACAGAAAATTAACAGGTGCTTATTACAGAAGAAATTTAAAACTAAAGAGTAGTAGAGAAAAATATACCTTCCCTCATAATGCCAACTCTCAGAGATAATAACATTTAATATTTGTTGCTTATTTCTTCCAGCTTTTTGCCATGCATGTTTTTATTAGTTGTGATCACATGGTATGGGAGGCAAAATCCTAAGATATCCTCCCAAATTCTTGCCCTTCTGTATATATGCCCTTTATAATTTCCTTCTATTGAGTTTGGACAGGTCCTGTGAATGTGATTGGATATTTGCTCCCTTGATAAGGTTATGTTACTTACGACTCTGTCTTAGCAGACTAAAGAGAGATTCTCCTGCTAGAACCTAGCCAAGTTGACACATAAAATTAACCATCACTGTAAGTATAGCTTGGGAAAGCACAGAGGACTTAAAAGGTGGGATAATTATATTGTGGTTATGTTTTTTTTAAAGACAATTTAATCTTTAAAGATATACATACAGTATTTATAGATGAAAACATAAAAACTCTAATGAACTAAACAAAATATCAAGTATAATTATCTGGATCCAGTTATCTTCTCAGTGGTTATTATCCTTTTCTATATTTGCAAATTTTCTACATTTCTTATGCTTGTAATTACATAATCAATTCGTGGTATTTTTATATATATGATATGTATTAGTTTTCTATTTCTACACAAAAAATTGCTACAAATTTAACAGCTCAAATCAATACACATTCATTATCTCACAGTTTCTGTTGGTTAGGAGACTGGCATATTTTTAACTGGATCTTCTGTTCATGGTCTCATCGGACTAAAACCAAGTTGTTGGCTAGGGCTGTAGTCCTATCTGAGGCCTGGAGTGGTCATTCCCAGAGATGTGCAAAACGGCAAAAAGTTTGTTGCACACGTTCCCACCTGAGTTTGAACAAGGTGATGCTCTGCTTTCTTGTTCCAGTTCTCATACTGTGAAAGAAGCATCCTTTTCACAATCTATTTAGTGCTACTTTTTTTTCTTTTTTTTTTTACATTTTTGTGCATTTGGTAATTTTACTGTTTAAAACATCCTCCAAGCATAGTGGTAAAGTGTCATCTAATGTTTCTAAGCACAAGAAGCCTGTGATGTGCCTTATAAAGAAAATATATGTGTTAGATTAGCTTTGTTCAGGCATAAGTTACAGTGCTGTTGGCTGCGAGTTTAATGTTAATGAATCTATATATATTAAATAAAATGTCTTTAAACAGAAATACGTATAAAATAAGGATATATAGTAAACAGTTGACAAAAATGTTGTGAGCAGAGTTTTGTAGGAAACTACCCTATATTTTCCCTGGGAGCAATTGTTCATTATTCACTGATTCAGTGGTCATGGAGACTTTATAGAGCATAACTACAGTGAATAATAAGAATCAACTGTGCATGTATATGTGTGTATATACATATACATATATATAATCCTACTCATCCCGCTCCTCTAGAGAACCCTGACTAACACACTCACCAACCCCCTCCTAGAAGATTCTGAGACCTCAGCTCAGAATTACTGCCAAGACTGAGGTCCTGTAACAAAAAGGAATGTCCCATATTCCTCTTCAATAGGAGTTGACAAACTACAGACAGCATTTGTTTTTGTAAATAAAGTTTTATCAGAACACAAAAAACCCATTCATTTATGTATTGTCTATGGCTGCTTTCATGCTAGCAAAGATGAGTAGTTATAAGAGTGAATACATGGCCTGAAAAGGTGAAAATGCTTACTATTTGGGTCCTTTATAGAGAAAATTTGCTGACCTTTGTATTAGAAAATTAGATCATATAAAAAGGCTGAAAGATATATATGCTGAACTTGATAGCAAAAATATCTGAGATCAAATGGTTTATTAATCTTTCAATTAAAAAAATTCAGTCAATTCAGTGTTGGGTTTTTTGTTTTCTTTCTTTCTTTCTTTCTTTTTTTTTTTTTTTTTTTTGAGGATATGTAGAATCTTACTAAAATTCTGTGGTCATTATGTTTCTCTAATGCAGTTCTAATACTTCTCATAGAAATTTCCCAGCTGGATTTGTTGTCCAGACATAGCTATCAAGTGCAATAATAGAATAACAACACTCTTATTTTAAATGGTCAATAATGAGGTAAATGATTTTATCTGAACTGTGCAATAAAGGATATGTCTTGTGGAAGCCATATCCTGGTACTGAGAAAGAAATAGAAGCAAACTTATAATAGCTAAAAGATACATGAAAAGAACAATTTTCATTTCCAGCTTGCAGAAGCCAAAAACCTTGTAATACAATTGCATTTCAGATTTTGCTTCTCTAATTGAGGCTAACTGCTGCAACTAGAAAGCCATCAGAACTTTAGTTACTTAACACAGTTAAGGTTTACTTTTCTCAATTGTAAAGCTTCGTATGGTTCAGGCAGCCTTCCTCCACCTTTATTTCTGCCATTTGGAACATATGGCCTTATGATCATAACTGTAGGGAAGAGAGAGACAGAGCAAGCACACTGGCTCTTAAATTTCTCCCCCCAGAAGTGACACATGTCACTGCCACTTGTATTTCGTTAATGAAAACTAACTGCAAGAGAGGAAGGAAAATGAAGTGGGGGAATTCATGAAACAGTCACTGCACACAAATCATCTCTACCACAGGAACCAAACCAAGTAAGAAAGAGCCAAAAGTCATTTGTACTGTATTCTTCATCATTCTGACTCATCCCTTTGTCAACTTCAGTATGCCTAAAGCAAAACTATATGGTATGGATCAAAGGCAATTCATTGTATTGGTTCTTACACATCTGAGATTGATTTTTCTCTTCCCTTAATTAATTTAACAAACATGTGTAAGCTCTTACATTAGGCCATACATTGTTCTAAGTGCTAAGAGAATTAAAAAAGGGATCTGAAAACTGGAGACACTTATACTCTTGTGGGAGAAGAGAAAAAAGAAAGACTATATTAAGAAAATGATTCAATATGTTAAAGGTGACAATTGTTATAGAAAAAATAAAAAGTAGATCAGGATAAAGTCAGAGACTGTTGGGGCTGCAGGTTAGACACACTGTATTAGTTTTCTACCACTGCTATAATAAATTACCACAAACAGTGGCTTAAACTAACAACACAAATGTGTTATCTTACTGTTTGTAAATAAGAATTTCAAATAATTCTCACTGGTCTAAAATCAAGGTGTGGGCAGGGCTGTGTTCCTTCTGGAGGCTCAGAAGGAGAATTTTTCTCCTTTTCCAGCTTCTGGAGCCTGCTGTATTCTTTGGTTCATGGCTGCATCACTCCCACCTCTGCTTCCATAGTTACGTTTCCTCTCACTCTGACCCTCCCACCTCCCTCTTATGAGAACTCTTGTAATTATATTAGGTCCACCTGGATAATCCAGGATATTCCCCCATCTCAAGATCCATAATTTAATCACATCTGCAAAGTCCCTTTTGTCTTATATGATAACATATTCACAGGTTCTGGGGATTAGAATGTGGACATCTTTGGGGGACCACTCCAGCCTACTGTACACATTAAATAAAGTAGTCAGAATAAGCCTCATTGAGGAAGGGATAACTGCACCTAAATTTGAAGAAGGAAATAGAATTAGTCAAGTGTATCTTTAGGCAGAGGGGCAACTCCAGTAAAGGACTTGCAGTAGGAACACATTTGTGTTCCAGAAATGCACAGAGGTCCTTGTGGTTAAAGTGGAGTGAATGAGTTTGAGAGGTGTAGATCATGATGTCAGAAAGGTAATTAAGGGCAATTTTGAGTGGTGCTTCCTAACTTTTATGAGGACTTTGTTTTTTCTCTTATTGAAATTGGGAGCCATTGAATAGTTTTGATTGATTATAGAGGTGATGTGATCTTATCACTCTGGCTGCTGAACTGAAAGTAGCATGCAATAAGACAAAGTAGATAGAAGTATGGAGACCTGTTAGATATCAAACCAAAACTGCACCAGACAAAGTTAAACAAGCAAGGAAGACTTCATTCGATACAATTGCAGTAGGTCTTCTTTGGAAAAATGTCTTCTCAAGTCCTTTGGCAATTTTTCAATTGGGTGTTTTTTTGTTTTTGTTTTTTGTTATTGAGTTGTAGGAATTCCTTATATATTTTGGATATTAGCCCCTAATATTAATAAAGTATGTGGTCTACAAATATTTTCCATTCCATAGGTTGTCTTTTCATTGTATTAATTTTTCATTTGCTGTGCAGAAGCTTTTTTGTTTGATGTAATCTCACTTGTCTATGTTTGCTTTTTTAGCCTGTGCTTTTGGTATCAGATCTAAGATACACAAGTGGCCAACCAGTATATGAAAAAGTGCCCAACAACACTAATCATCAGGGAAATGCAAATCAAAACCACAATGAGATATCATCTCACACCTGTTAGGATGGCTATTATCAAAAGACAAAGGACAAGTGTTGGTGAGGGTGTGAACAAAAGGGAACCCTTGTACAGTATTGGTAGAAATGTAAATTGGTGCAGCCACTATGAAAACCAATAAGGAAGCTCCTTAAAAAATTAAAAACAAAATTACCATTTGATCCAGAAGTGGATCATATCCAGAAGTGGCTATATACCATTTGGGAATATGGGTATATACCCAGAAGCAATCTCACTTCTGAGTATGTACGCAAAGGAATGAAATCAGTAGTTTGAAAAGATATCTACAGTCTCATGTTCACTGCTATGCTATTCATAATAGCTAAGATATGGAAACAACTTAAATATCCACTGATAGATGAATAAAGAAAATGTGATATATATTAATACATACAGTGGAATATTAATCATCCTTAAAAAAAGAAGAAAATCCTGCCATTTGAAACAAATGGATGGACCTAGAGGACATTATGCTAAGTGAAATAAGCCAGGCACACAAAAACAAATACACATGATCTCACTTACACATAGAATCTAAAATAGTCAAACACATAGAAACAAAAAATAGGATTGTGGCTGTCAGGGGCTTGAGGGAGAACGAAGTGGGGAGATATTTATTGGTCAAAGGTACAAAATTTCAATTATGCAAAATAAATAAGTTCTATAAATCTACTGTACAACATAGGACCTTTGATTAACAATACTGTATTGCATACTTAAGAGAATAGATCTTATGTTAAGTGCTCAAACCACAAAAAGAAAACAACAACAACAATAAAACAACAACAAAAGCAAAAATGGGGGGAAGTATCAAGAGAAAATTTTTAGAGGTGACAAATAAGATTATGACATTGATGGAGATGATGGTTTCATAGATACATACTTATCTCCAAATACATCAAGTTACATACATTAAATATTTACAGATTTTTATATGGCAACCATAAAAAATAAAAGATTATTGTAGTAGGTGAGACAAGTTCAGAACTTATTCTCAGCTCAACTCTGCTGAAACAAAAGGCAGTAAGGTTTCTAAGAGAGGAGTGAGGTGGAGATCCTAGCCCATCTCTATTTGTTAACTGGCTTTGCCCAAAGGAAATGTAAATGGTCTTTTATCTTCATGACAGGGAATAGTTTTACAACTTGTAGCAAGGCACCCAGTGGAAAAGTTAGGCTCCAATGCTCCTGCAGACACTGGGAGACAGGAGCACTACCTTCCTTGATAATGACATTTCAAAGAGGTGGCTCCCAGGACCTCAGACATGACAGTCCTGGGTTGTAAAACTGGCAAGAGGTTTTTAAAAAGATTGGTATCTCAAAAGGGCAGAGAGAGGATTTACAATTGCAAGTTTTCTAAAGTAAATGCTCTAAGAAAAGGGGGGTCAGGACCCTAAAATAAAAAAGAAGCCTAAAGTTTAGTCAGACTGAGAGGTACATTAAAGTCACATTGGTCAGAGACTAGTTCAGTAAACAAAACCAAAGTAATGATAGTTTGGACCAGACTAGTAGCAGTGGGCGTGGAAAGCAGATGCTGGACTCTAAATACATTTTGAAGGTAGAGCCAAAGAATTTAATGAGGCATTAGATGTGACAGGACAAGAGAAAGAAGGAACTCAAGGACAATACCAAGGTCATTCTACACACCCTCACACATAAACCACTATGCCACCTTGAGCTTTGTGCCTTAGTATGGTAGTTTTCTCTTTTAGAGGATCCTCATAGTCACAAGGATGAAATAATACTTGTAAAGTGCTAAACGATGTCCATCACTATAAATACTCAATAATATCTTTGGTAAATATTGTAGGAGTTATTAACTTTTGACAGTATCATAGAGGAGAAATCTGAAGTCAGCCTGATGTTAATGCCTTTTGAAGTAACTCGCTTAATGTTAGTAGGGATATTTCTGGCATCTCAAAAAATTTGCCAAGATCTTCTCAGTATGATTCTCTGTCAGTTATTTCCCCTGAACCATCAGATTTTTTGCTACCTACTTATTCAGGTGTTTAGTTAATATAAAAAAATTTATGTAATTTTGTATTTATTATATTGATTATTTATTTGGAAATAGAGAAAATCATCTCCAGTATCATCTCTTTATCCAATTTACCTTCCCTCCCATTATTTTGTGTTTGTCCTATTCTCTTCCTTTGGGAGATCCTCTCATGTTCATCCTTCAAGTCAATAGTTAATGTCAAAAATTAATTCTCATGCCCGATGCTCATCTTAGGAAAGATCTTTAGACCAATTTGGAGCTGTTTCCATTTCTAACAGCTGCCTCTTCCTGGGATTTTTGCTCTCTACCATTTCATCCACCTGGACCACATTCCATCCCGGAGGTTTTACTCCTGTGTGGGAAACTCCTTACCTTTTTTTGTTTATTACTATGATCATCACTACTTCTGTCACAAATGTTGCCAGAACTCGGTTTGAAAATATTTTATTTCTCTTTATGCTTTATTATTCATCATCCTGAATTGTAGGTTTCTTAGAAGAAGAGTAAAATGATAAGATGTGTATTTAAAAAGATTAGTCTGGTGGAGCATAGGATGGATGGGAATCAGTGAGGCCAGCCTAGGAAGTGACTTAGTAACAAGTTAGGCACTGGTAGGAATGGAAAGAGCAAGACAGATAAATATAAAAAAAACACCTTCAAAGAAAAAAATCAAAATATGATAAAAATAAATAAAGGCAAAAGATGGGTCAATCATTTAGCAAAGTAAATAAAACGTAAAATAGAAAGACTATTAAGGGGAGAATAAGTTTGTAAAATTGAGAACGCAACATAAAAAACAAAATAAAGTCAGTGGTTTAAAAAAAACCCCAGAACACCTAAGATGTATTAAAGCAAAAGACAGCCCTCCGCGTAAGAACAAATGGCCTCCTTGTCACTGAAAACTGATCGATGGCACAATCCTGCTACAGAATATGAAGAAGAAAAGCAGGATTGAATCAGCCTAGAGCAGATGGCATAGTCACATGGAGTGAAACCTATGAAATATGATCAAAAGAATTGGTTTCTATATCACATTCAAGATGACCCATTTTTTAACCTTAGCCAAGTCATTTAATCTCTCTGAATTTCAGTTTTCCCTTCTCTGTAAAGTGAGGTTAAGAGTACTAAGTAGTAATTTGGGCGCAGTGACTCTGGAGGCCAGGGTTGAAAAACTAAACAAGGGCGAATACAGTGCTATAATAGGAAAGAAACAACCAACTGCTGAAAGGAAATCCCACCGAGTCCCTTAGTAAATTAAACCCCAGTCTTCCAGAGCTGACAAAAATGAGAGCATATCCTCCTAGAAAAGCATCACTTGTCTACAAATCCCTGATTCTTGTCCCCTGGGGCCAGGATGGTCAAGAATTTAGCAAGACAGAAGAATTTCCACAGTAAGAGTGAGGGTTGTTGGTCCAGCTGCCCTTTCCCACCTGGATATTGCCTTTTCTTTGCTAATCTCAGAGTCTCAGAATTCGATTATATTAAGGAAATCTGCAGTTTTCCTTACAAGTTTCCTCCCTTCAAGTTGTCACTATCTTAAGGAAATCAATTATTTAAATGTCACACAATGGTAGTGTAGGTAATACACACATAAGATTGAAGAGCCATTGTCCTCACCTTCCAGGAGCTCAGACCCTAATAGAGAAGACGATAAGAAAGAACACATCAGAGCTTTAAATAGGGATTTGAGCAGGTATGAAAAGTGACCGATCGCTGAAGTACAAAACTGTCATCACCTATTGTGTCTACCACTTGTTTCAAAATGTTTGTTTTTACCATCCTGAGCTACCCTGAGTTTCATTTTCCTAATTATAGCCTCCTAATATACTATCAATAATGCTAAATATATAACTATTTGCATGATATACACACACCACAGTGCACATTCTGAGAGCAGTGTTCTGGGACAGACCCAATAAACTTACTTCTCAGGCACATTCATTATTTAAATTATAACCTGTAAATCTCTTTAAAAATGATGAGTCCATATTACTTGAGTGCATTGTATTCCCTCTACCACTAACATCCTTAAACAGTAATTAGATAGTGAAGAAATTGTAAGAAAAGGAATCATAGTTTCTTTAGGTTTGTAATAATAATTATATAACTATACTTGCTTAAATTGAGAATATTAAATTGCATTACTCATTTTATCTGGCAAAACATGACTTAGCACTCCAGAAAGGAATGGTGGCACTGATAAGGTAAGTATAAACTGGTAACAACAGGATTATCAGATGATAAAATCACTGATATTTTGGTTGAAAATAAAATATGTCAGATCCCCCTAGTACAGCCTAAGTACAAATGGAGCATTTTTAGAAGGTGAACCATTTAATGAACTGTTACATAAATGTTAAATAGAAAGCTAGTTAAAATTTATTCATTCAGTTTCTATGTCTTCAATTAACTTATAAATAAGGCTGAATTTTCAATGTGGAAGAATATGAAAGTAAACATTTATGAACTCTCCAGAGAAACAAGAGAATTTTTTATTTTAGAAGAAATGGATGAAATAAGAAAAGGATGAAAAGATGTGGCTACATTTAAACCATCCAACAAAATAAGCATAGTTGAAATCATAATAGAAAGCAAACAGATATAGAAAAATTATTTGCAGAATACAGCAAGTTCTTGAATAACATTGTTTGATTCAACATTGTTTCATTATAATGTTGGTGAGGGGAAAAAAAGTCAATTCCCAGCTGGGGCCAATGTCTGCAGAGTTTGCACATTATCCCCATGTCTGTGTGGGTTTTCTCCTGGTGTTCCAGTTTCCTTCCACATCTCAGATATGCATGTTAGGATCACTGGTATGTCTAAATGGTCCCAGTCTGCATGACTCTGTCTGTGTGTGTGTGTATGTGTGTGAGAGAGAGAGAGAGAGAGAGTGCTCGGTGATGGAATGACAACCTGTTCGGGGTCCATTCCTGTCTTATGCTCTGAGCTGCTGGGACAGGCTCCGGCCACCTGCGACTCAAAATTGGAATCACTGGGTAGATAATTAATCTTATTTGTTTTTATTAATCTTTCCTAAATGTACATATAGGTCACATTTATTTCAATGTTTAATATTGGAAGTGTTTTTTTCTTTATTTATAAGATTGGTGACGTTTTGTGATCAGAAATATGCCACAGGAACTTAACTCTTGTTTATATATCAGTTAGCCTATAGTAAAATTGGTTTTGTCACATGTCATTTTATATAAACTCGCAGTTTCTAAGAACCTATCAACAACATTAAGTGAGGACTTACTGTATATTTACAGAAAAAATACAAACAAGTACTATCTTTATAATAATGGTTCTTAACAATTTTCATGAGACCCTTCATGAGAACTGGTTGAAAAGTTATGAGTTCTTGATTGGGAAAAGGAAAGACACATATATTACTTAAAAGATGGCTGTGATAATATTATGGAGCATGTGGAGCTGCTAAAGATCCATGGACTACATTCACAAGAACATGATCTTTATAGCACATAATCATATATATTTTTGAAACTCTATTTCTTCAAATAAAATATAAATAGATAATTTTAAAACTAGCCAGATAATAGATATATGGGAAAATGCTCAATCATATGTAACAAAACCATGCAAATATGTATAGTGAAATCTAAGGAGGGTTACATGAGAAACTCACTCTCTTACATTGCTGATGGCAATGAAAATCAGAAAAATCTATAAAGCAATTTGACAGTGTGTTTTAAGTCTCACAAATCTAAATACCTTTAACCCAATAATTACTTACAGAAATCTATCATAAAGCAAAATAATAAATACAAGAAACACACACATACATGCACACACAAAAACCTTCACAAAGTTGCTTAGACCAGTATTATTTTTAAGAATAGATAATTGGACACAATCTAAATTTTCAGGTAGAAAATAATTTGACAAATTTTAGAACAGCTACATGAAAAATATACTGGCAATAAAAATACATTCAAATAACTAGTAATAGCATGGAAAACACTTAAGATGGTAGTTAAAAGTCCAGAAAACAAAAACATAAATACTGTTTGCTATACAGAATTAAGATTAAAACTACATAACAAAAAAATTATACATAGATAACTCTTGGTGAATATCTTTGAGTGGTAGGAATATATATGTTAAAAATTTCTCTTCCTATTTTTTACATATTCTAAACTTTATATAACTTTGCTGTTGGAAATTCATAAAGGAAATTTTATACCTATAGAGTCATAATATCTTAGTATCATGAGCAAATTCAGATGAATTTCAATCAACAAGTCTCCTAGTCCCATTTATAAGCTTTGTGAAAAGTGACAATTAACTCTTGTTGAATATTTTCAGTGACAGAGATCGCAACAACCCACAGGGAAGAACGATTTGTCACTAGATTGCTCTAATTGTTAGAAAGCTGAAATAGCCTTTTCTGAAAATTCTTTTGTTTCTAAAGTGACAAAGATAGATTCTATTTCATGTCAATTTCAAAACATTAGTAGCACTAGCTTTTCTCCTTAAAGAATCTCTGGGCTAAATATCCAAGTTCAACTCAACTCTTCCAGATACATCATAATTCTCGTCATGTTCAGTGGGATATTTTCAAATGAGTAATGCTCTGGAATACAAAGCACTGTGTAATCCAGGTGTGATCTGATCAATACTATAACATCCTGTGATCTGGATTAATATTCTATGACTCATAGACTAGTCATTAACTAACTAATATCCATAATTCAGTTTTGGAAACCACAAAGGATAGTAGGAATTGGGCAAATGATTCATTAAACAATTGGTAGAAGAGCCGTAGAAGCCGAAGTGGAAATCAAGTCAAGGTAACAATGCAGGTTCTACCATCATCTCTGACATTGTTCTTGATTTTTTTTTAAACTAGAATTAATTCAAAAGGTACATTCCATGTGCTATTCCTCTGAGTATTTTATTTTCTGTAAATCTGATAAACATTCCTTTCTTAGCTTCCTCCGTATCACTGATTTAAGGAGACTATATAATTAAACAGACTCAATGCAGTATAGCTTCCAGAATCAACATTTTATTCCTTTTGAAAACTGAGAAAGCATACACATATTCTTCAAAAATACATCTTAATTCCATGCAATATTAATATAGCTGGTAGTTGAAAAAGCACATGTGGGATGTAATGAGTACACCATTTTATTTTTGTTTTCTTCTCCCCTGCAAACTGTATTCAGAGAGGAAATTTTGTCCTTCATAGAATGAAAATTTGGCTGGCTCTGTGACTTTTCTGCTATTAGATAATAGTCCTAGTGTCATTTTAAAACGCAAACCTCAGTTTCAATTCAGAATTCAAAGTGCCAAACCCAAACTATTAAGCAATACATTAATCTTTATTCAAACTAAGACTTCTCCTTCCTCAAGCTTATACATGCTGTGTTTCATGCTGTAGAGAAGAGAATGGGAGTATTTCTTCTTCCTTCTTGCTCCTTTTCTTCTGTACCACCTCTTGCACTCATGAACTACCCATCAAAGAATGCAGAGGAGAAGTAAAAATATGGCACAAATGATTACTCTCATAAACCTGGCTGTTATTTGAATATGGCTCTTCCTTTTCTAGACATTTTATCAATCTTCTGTCGAGACTTCCCATAACATGGGCAATACTTATCTTCAGCTGGCCACTCCCTCAGTTTCTACTCTTCTGGTCGTCCTCTGCACATACAGAATCTCATCTTTGGGGTCTTGTTGGCATCCCAGGTGGGAATTAAAAACATGGCAAGCCAGTTCTCTCTCCTATGTGGCCTATATTTGATTTAAGGTAAACATTCCCACAGCCTGTGACCTACCAAATGAGGAAAGGAGAGTTTCTTCTCCAGTATAAAACATGTTTTGCCTTGATTTTGCTGAGGAGTCCAAAAGTTGTAAAACTTTTGTTTGTTTGTTTTTTGGATATTCTGCACTTTGATCTGGCACATCCTTTTAATATACAGACTCTACAGCATTTTAGTGCCCTGGTAGAAACTGTGAGGTTTTTTTTTTTTTCTTTTTTTTAAAAAATCTCCATCTCTGATCTTCTCCATGATCTCCCTATTCACTTGTCCTGCATCCTTGTGAGGATTAAACTCTGATCTTTTTCTTTTGCCCAAATTCCTTTCCATGGGGGCCTGGTGAGTCATGTTTACTTCCCAACCTGATGCCGGTATAGCATCACATGACAGATAGAAGATCTTTGTCTTAACTCAAGCATTTCTTTCCCCAGTTCCTGATCTTTAAGACAAAGCCTAACTCTTTCAGCCAATTGTCAACTAAAGAATCCGTAAACCCACTTATGACTTGTAAGCCCCCACTTTGAGATGTCCCAGTTTTTTGGGCCAAATCAGTGTATGCCTTCCATGTATTGATTTATGACTTTACTTGTAATTCCTGTCTCCCTGAAATGTATAAAACCAAACTGTAACCCAGCCACAGCGAGTCCACTTGCTCAAGGCTTCCTGGGAGTGGCTCCGGCTCATGGTCCTCAAATTTGGCTCAGAATAAACCACTTTAAATTGTTTTACAGAGTTTGGCTTCTTTTCCTTTGACATTTGACATCGTCAGTTGGATGTCACATCAAACAATGCAGCTCCAAACAGACCATATTTCCTTAGATACTTTCTTCTAACCTGTTATCTGTCATCATACTGAAGGAATTAGAACTATTTTACCCCCAAATATATTTCTTTGACATATTTTGAGATGGCTGCCTCATGTCTCACAGATAGAAATAACACTGCAAATCTATCTTTTGTGGGGGGAAATTTACATTTGTGGAGAAATTACATTAATACATGTTCTTTTCTGTGTTTTTTTTTTAATTGAGGAATAACTTACATACAGAAGAAAATTTGCAAATGTTACATGTAAAGCTCAATGCATTTTTACTTAAGCATATACTCATGTAAACATCCTATAGATCATGATACAATACATTTCCATTACCCCAGAAAGTTTCCCCATGCCCTCCCTTTCTCTGTCTATACTGGACCCCAACAGTAACTACCATTCTCATTTCTATTTCCATAGATTAGTTTTGCCTGTTCTTAACTTCACATAAATGATAACATATATATGTATTCATTTGCATCTGGCTTCTTTTGCTTAGCAAAATGTTTCAAAGATTTATTCATGTTTTTGCATGTATAAGTATATTGTTCCTTTTATTGCTGAGTAGTATTCCAGAGTATGAAAATATCACAATTTATTTATTCTCTTATTTATGGTTATTTCATTGTTTCCAGTTTAGGACTTTGCCCTTTAAATTGCTTGGCACTTTTGCTAAAAATCAAGTGACTTTATATGTATCTCTTTCTGGACTTTCTGTTTTGTTTCATTGGATTGTCTGCCTACCTTTATGCCAAAAACACTCTTGTTTTAATTACTATAACTTCATAGTAAATCTTGAAATTTGTTATGTGTGCTTTCTCATTTTAATCTTTTTCTTCAAGATTGTCTTGCTACTCTAAGCCCTTTGCGTTTCCATATTAATTTAGGAATCATCTTGTTAATTTCTGGAAAGACTGCTGGATTTTTATTGTGATAGCATTGAATATATTAATCAATTTGGAGTGAATGAACGTCTTAACAGTATTGAGTCTTTAATCTCTGAATATGTTATATCTTTCCATTTGTTTAGATCTTTAATTTCTCTCAGGAATGTTTTATAATTTTCAGTGTTTCCACTTTACATTACTTGCTTCCTACATTTTCACCATGTGCTATGGTTTTAAAATACATCCACATATTCTTTGATACTCCTCCATCCAGGAGATGGAGATCAATTCCCTTCCCCTGGAGTGTGGACTTGACTTCATGACTTGCTTTTAATAAACAAGATATGGCAGGAATGATAGGTAACTTTTGAGTCTAAGTTAACAAAAGCATTGCAACATTCTTCCTGGATCTCCTGGATCACTTGCTCTGGGGAAAGCCCACTTACATTTCATGAAGACAGCCAAGCAGCCTCATGAAGAGGTCTCACAGCAACGAACAAAGACCTATGGCCAGCAACCAGCAAGGAACTGAGGCCTCCTGCCAGCAGCTACATAAGTAAGCTATCTTGGAAATGGATGCTACGCCCTAGTCAAGCCTTCAGATGACTATTAGCTCTGTCCTACAGCTTGACTGCATCCTCTTGAGAGACGCTGAGCCAGTACCACCAAGTTAAGCCACTCCTGAATTCCTGACTCACAGAAACTGGGAAATAATAATAGTTTGTTGGCTGGTCCAAGTGCAGTGGTATTTACAACTGATTGATCACAGTCAGTTACAGATTTCTTTGTTCCTTCTCCACTTGCACTGCTTCACTAGACGAGCCTTAAAAAAAAAGGGAAATATCGGTGCTCACCCATGCTGTGGAAATATATATATATGAAAATAATAAGAATAATAGTTTGGTGTTTTACCCTGCTAACTCTGAGGAGTAATTTGTTATACAACAGTAAATAAGAAATGCATCATGTATTATGTATATAAAATTTTATGTTGGAGGTGCCTTGGATGTTTAAATATTAATAGGGATTAGTTAACTGGTTGGTGGTACTATGAACTATGTAAATATTATGTTTTATAGTCTATGTCCTAAAAATGCATGTTAAATAAGATGGAAAATTTTTAAAAGTGACAATGGCCCTAAAAATTCTATCACCATCAGTCAAAGAAGTTGTTCTGCAATACTATAAACAATAAACCACTTACCAGTCTTCATCATACTATTTCTGATAATGCTGAGACATTATCATTAGGTTAAATTTGGATAAAAAAGATAATTTCATGATTTAAATTTTAATTATCTTTGAACAATCATACTTTTCTTAGATGTTTTTGCAGGTGTTATATATGCAGATTTTCCTTGATTTAGAGAGCAAGAAATTTTATTGGTTGATAGAGTTGCCCCAAAATCCATGGAAGTGGAATAGGCAAGATGCAGTATATATAACAGACCATCTGATGTGTGAAGGTGAGACAGTGTGTTAAAATAACCTACAGTCATCTGGTTAGTGGCTTAATTTACTTTATAATATTTTAAGAATATATACATTTATGTATAGCATAAAATTGACTTTTTATATCTTATTTTATATATGTAAATTTAAATTATTATTACAAATCCATCCAAGCCTCATAGTATAATTAGGTATTAGAGGAAGCAGAAGAAAGAAAAATTTTAATGACTTAGATCAAATCATTCCTGATTTATTGGGTTCTTAACAGATGATCTATAAATAGAGTGACTATATAATTGATCATCCATACCAGGACACATTTGAGAGTGAAGGGAGGTGCCATTAATAATTAAGATAAACCAGCAGGCATAAACTGGGGCTGTGCTAGGCAAACCGGGATATATTTTCACCCTATATATGAATCTCGAACAATATTTATCTACAAAGTAAGAAAATTTCATTTTCATCATTTCTTCTCTTACAACTCCAGATAACTCATATCGAAGACCATTTCTAGAAATTTGATGTAGAATTTAGTCCATCATATTTTGATTTGCCAATTGTAATACACTTTTAATGAGATTGATCTTTTTAGTGTGGTTATGAACAAGATAACTGTCATCAAAATTAAGTACAGCCCATCTTTACAAATGAAACTTCTAAGAGCTTTTCAGCATTTTTGAAAGCTAATATCCTTGCCAGTGAATATAATACTGGAGATTGGTACAGCACTTGAAAAGTATAATTATAGTCGTTAAATGCCATGAAATCTGAGCTAGGGAAGTGAGTAATCTGTGAATGCAGATGCTACAAATGTGATAGAACTCAAATGAAAAGTTAGAAAAATGTATGGTACATGAGAAGAAAGCCAGATATAAAGAGAAATATAATCTCACTAATAAACACACACACACATATTCATCACTCAGTTTCCAATAGGAAGTATTGCTTAAAATGCCACCTGGTTTGGATAAAGTATAATTTCACTTCTACCATCTGGGACATTTTTTCTTCTAATATAGATTTTTGAACTGTTTAATCTATTGTCCACTAATTAGAATGAGTCTTAGTACAATTCTGTTTTAAAAAGTCATAGTTCTTTTTTATATTTAGTAACTTAAAACATTTCAAAACTATTTTAAAACTACTGTTGGAGTTTCCAATTGGCAATTACATTGAAATGCCGTTTAGGTATCATTTATGTTACTTCCAGTTCCCACTGGGGCAGTGGAATTTGAAAATACAGATTAAATCAGAAAATGTTGTCATGTACAGGTACTCATTTTTTTGGGAAAGCAACTCTTAACTCCTTCATCAATGGTAAGTTTAAAATGGTGACTATTGTAGGCAGGTTAGATGGTGTTTAAGGTAATTATTTTTCTTCTCATTTCATAGAGTCATGCTAAACATGGGTGTTCAATCAATCTCAGAAAGAATCTACTTCATATTTCCATCGAATATAAAATTCATTTCGAAATGACATTGCAGTCACTTCAAGAGGTTCACCAAAACTGCTAAGGACAAGGTAAGAATTGCTCACCCTTTTTGATGGAAATGGGATAGAAAACAGAGCGAGTGGGCAAGTTTCCAGAGCAGCACTTTCCAAAGTATGTTCCACAGAATACTGATTGCTTAAGAGGCCCTAGGAAAATATGGATGTGCACATTTGGGAAATACTGCATGTTCCAAGCCCCTCTAAAAGATTCACATTGCAGATTTGCATGGTAATAAGCACCTCCAAAAATCTGTATCACAAAAACCTGTTTCACTTAGTTTAGCTCTATGATTACCAAACTTATTTGGCTGAGCAGTACTAAATCTAAGTTTTGTGGGTCCAAAACATACAGTTTGGGAGACTTCTTTATGCAAAAAAAGTAATTAATTTAATTAAATATAAAGTTACAGGCACAGTATATATTTATTTAGAAATCATCTGAAAGCTCTTGGAGATCCATATCTCTTTTCTTCTGAGCTCTCTGTGTACAACATACTAGAAATGCTTCCATAGACATGTTTGCTGGCAGTAACCTTTCTTCTCCTCCCAGCTAGAACACTCTACAACTCTTAGCAACTTCCAGCATTCTCACTGTTCTGTGCAAGTGAGAGAGGGGCCCAGGGGCTTAAACTTCATTACCTTAATAATAAATTTGTCTCTATGACAAGGTAACCCTTTTAATCTGGCTGAAATAATGGTTCGGGGTCATGCTCTAAAAAATGCCAATATATAAAATTTGATCTAGCTCTATGCCTCGGAGCTGAAACTAAACAATATTTACAATATAGCAGATGGTTATAATGCTATGGAGAAAACTAATTTAGGGAAAGGAGATAAGAAGTGCCAAGGAGGGGACAGGGATTGTAACACATTGCCACACTAGAAAAAACATTTTTTTTCCTTGAGGCCATGGTGTTTTATTACAAAAATAGAATAAAAACTTCAAAAACAAAATGATCCTTTCTAATTTAATGAAAAATTTGTTGCTTTTTATTGTTTTCTGTTTGTAAATCATATGCAATTAAATTGTCAACATTAATTGTAACAATAAGAACATCAACAAGTAAGATTTTCATGAACCAACTGCAGGGGCCCAGGGGGCCACCCATCACGTAACATGTATGCTATAGCATGGGAGTGTGAGTTGCCTGTGCACTACCCAACTCCCAAGGTAAAGAGATGTGTGAGTTACATATGCTTCACGAGGCCCTGGGCTCAAAACTAGCATTAGTTAATTGCAACTCACATGGCAGTTAATGTGTTAAAAGAGGATGTTTTCACTGCGAAAATCAATTTCAGTGAATTTGAGCACAGGTCTGAAGAATGTGAGGGAGCTCTCCAAGCTGATGCACTATGAGAGAAGAGTATTCTGTCTTGCTGAGGAGTTTTGCTCTGACTGTAGAGCAGAGAAACGGGACCGTGGATGGAGAAGCATGTAGAGACAAGAGAACCATTTATTTAGATTGAAGAAATTACGAGTTTGTATGCTCACAGGATTGTTTCAATAGATAGAGGATAATTTATGATGCAAGAGAAAGAAGGAAATTGCTGCATGGTATTGAAAGAAGTGGCCTTAGGAACATGAGTGGCTCAGAAGGGAAACAGATATATGCACAGAGATGCAGGTGGGTAGGGAGTTTGTGTTTGTGGGATCATGGAAAAGTTCTCTTCCTATTACGTTTCCCAGAAGGCAGACTGCTCTGTAGGCACACAGCAAGAAAAAAGGAACTCCTTCGTCTAGAAAAATGCCACTCTGCACGGGGCACAGGGCTTGTTGAGCAGAATGCTGGCTTCATTTCCAATCCCCACTCATGCTCTCAGCTGGCCTTCCTAGTGCAATGCACTATCTGCTCAACTATATGCAGTGGCCCTGCCTAACTGAAAATATAAACCTTCATTCTTTAGTTCTAAGAGGTACTCTAAATAGTGCCTAGAGAGGCAGGCAAGTGATGTAAGGAAAATTCTTCTGTTTCATTTTGAGGCAAATTTTCAGGCTTAGATAAAATATTTCCTATAATTAAATGAAAACAACTCTACATGGACTTATATTTAAATTTTTTAAAAATCAAAGCAAACAACAACCAACAACAAAGTGCACATGAACAAAATGAAGAATATGCATTTGAAGATTTAGCTCTATAAATGAAAGAATATTTTAAACAACAATTCCTTTACATTCTCAAGTAAATTAAAGAAAACACAAAAGATGTACCGGAAAGACAGCATACTGAGAAGAAAGAAGTGTGCAATGCAATGGAAAAATCTTAACGGCATTAGAAGCAGTAAATAGTAGAAATTACATTCAGGGAATTGAATTAAAGATGAGCAGAATTTCTGAAACTTTATCAACATAATGATACATCTTGGTGAAATTAGTGATTCACCAGTCCTTCAAGGTTAAAGACAACTTGCTAGGATTGGGGGGCATTATAGAGTGTCCATCTATAGGTTTATTTTTTGTGAATATGAAGTGAAACAAATCAGCAGAATTACGTGAATTTTCTGAAGCAATTTTTGGCTCCAAAGGATTAGATTAACCTGGGCTCAACACAGATTTTACCAGGTGAACGCAATGTAATAAGAGAGAGGTAAGAAGGTAGAAGTTATTTTTAAGGAGTGATTATAATGATGAGTCATGCAATCTAACTGAAATAAAGAAAAATAAAAAAGAAGCGGTTGATGGCTCTGAGAAGATAGAGAAAATCACTGGATGGAAACTCTAAGAAATACAGTAGTGAGGTCACTAGAATCAGTGTTTCAGAGAGCTAGGAGATGATGATCTTAGCAGAATATTAGAAATGGAGATTTCAGAGGTTGTCCGGATACTGGTGATGACAAGGATATGATGGGAGCTTTGTAGGGCCTCTCCCCAACTTTCCCCAGGGCAGTGGTCATATTGGTCATTTTGATTGAGAAGGAGCCCAAATGGGATTTCACAGAGTAATACATCCAGGTAATATATGTAAATAAAAACAAATTCATAAAGAAACATGTAAATATAAATAAAGATACTAATGTAAATTTAATTATACATAATATAGAGTCTCACAAACTGGAAGAAAATCCCTATAAGACCAAGTTACACATATTAAGCAAACAAGAATATGACAAGATTATGAGGAATTTTTGAAGAAAAAAGATTTGACTTTGGTAATTAGCATGGTGTAGTGTGGGTTGCACAGATTTAATGACACAGGTGATATAATTTTTTTTTCAATTTTTTTTTCATTTTTCTTTTTAGCCAAAACATTGCAGGTGGACTTTTAAAATTTTTTTTCGATAATTTCTTAATAATTGGCTCAATGGTTGCTTAGTCCTGTAGTACATAATATTTACATAAACTTAATGTTTAAAAAGCTGTTTATTTATTTTTAATTCTTAATTTAATCCATAGAAAATTACAGAGCATAATATAAATATTATCCTTCCCAATATAAATACAGATGACATAAGTTGAAAGATGGGGTGGAGGGGTAGAGACAGTAGATGAAGCCAAATAGAATGTGAGAATTTCTTTGTCTTACCTAATTCTTTGTGAATCAATGACATCTTAAGTTTATAAATCAACAAAAAAAAGTTTACTTTTCAAGACCAAAGAGAAAGAAAGAAAACTTGTCAGTTACTTATAAGAGGATATTACTCAAATATCCAAACCTGACATACATAGTCCCCAAAGATAAACACTATAGAACAAATTACTGAAAATTACACATGCGAAAATCTTAAAAGCATTTGTCAATAGAATAAAGACTATTTCAAACAAGTAATGCACTATAACCAAGAATGATTCATTCTAGAAATTCCAAGATATTTTAATATTAGAAAATATATTCTTATAATCCTACATAATAATGGCTGAAAGAAAAATAAAATTTCCATAAATATTGAAAATGAATTTCTACATTTTAACACTCATTCTTGAAAATAAGCTCCTTAGAAAATGTAATACATCATGTTTAATAACAAAACACTTGAATTATTCTCACTAATAGGAAAATGTCAGAAATGCCTACTATCATTACTAGAATTTAACCTTCAGGGTTAATTAATGAAATTTACCAAGAAAAAAAAATAACAAATATAAATAGTGAGAAGGATAAACAAAATATTTTTCAATTGTTATAATTGTATGCATACAAAATTCAAGAGAACTGAAGATAGGGCAGAAATAAAGTGAAAAAATAAAAAGGTAGAAATAAAATAGGCCTAATTAGCTTTATTATATACTAAAAAAGCTATAAATTATGATAAAATATCTATAAATAATAATGAAGAACATAAAATATATAGAAACTTTAAGAAATATGCAAGAATTCCTGGTAAATAGGGCAGATTGAATAGACAAATTTATTTTTGTTCCTTCTGGATTATAGGTACCAAATAACTAATTCCCCCCCAAAGAGAATAATGAAAAACAAAGAGGTAAAAAATCAGAGAAATAACTCAAAATGGATGAGAATAGACCCACACAAAGTACTTCTTTGTAAAATTTTAAAATGCTAGGAAGAAGAAAAACATCCTAGAAGCCTCCAATAACAAATAGTTTATGTACAGAAGTTTGGGAGTGAGAATGGTTTCACACATCCCAGCAACAATCAGGAAAAATAAAAGATAATGGAGCCCTTAAAATTCTGAAGGAAAAATATTTGCAACCCAGAATCCCATACTCAACCAAACTATTAATCATATACCAAATTGAAACATACAGACATTTTTATACCCATACAGTAGCAAAACATGTACATTTAGCCCATATGCTCCTTCACACAAAAAAAGCTAATGGAGGATTTCTGCATATGGCCATAGTGGAGTAATCTGTGGTAGACCAATGCTTCTCTGATGACAATTAGGAAAAAAAAATGAATAAAACAGAAACAATATCTATTTTAAAGCACTGGAGAGCAGCTCTAGGTAGCCAGGACATGAGGGGTCAACATTCTAGTGAAGGAAAAAAGCCAAGAAAGTTAGATAGTGTTTGTGAGCTGCTTTTTTTCTCTGAATACTTGCCAATTTTTGCAACTAGGTTAGAGGTTGAGGAGCACTAAAAGGCATCCAAAGCCAGTAGAACCTGAAGAAGCCTCAGGGAGCTGTGAAGACAAAAACTAGAATCAAGATCCCAAAGAGAGGTGCAGCGTAATGAACATAATACTCAGCAATTTTCCCCTCAATTCACTTTCCAGTCACTGAAGCTGCCTAAGATGAGAAGCTACACAGAAAGCTCTTGCAAATCACAGCAAAGATTTTGGCACTCTTACAAGACTGAGGAATAAAACTGGAGTTCAGGACTATCCAAATAAAAGAGACTCTAAGATGGAGCCAGGGGCAGTGGCTTATGCCTGTAATCTCAGCCACTTGAGAGGCTGAGACAGGGCGATCACTTGAGGCCAGGAGTTTGAGACCAGCCTGGACAACAGAGCAAGAACCTGTCTCTAAAAAAAAAAAAAAAAAAAGACTCTAAGATATCAAATATTGGAGTTATCAAACAAAGTCTTTAAAATACTATGATTAATAGGTTTAAGAATTTAGACTATGCTGTAAATCAATAATTTATATTAGAATTTACAAAATTTCACCAGATAATTAGAATCTATTTAAAAACTAATCAAAATTATAGAACTAAAATATGCAATAACCGAATTTAGAACTCAATAATGTTACCTTCATAGCAGATTAGACATAGCAGAAGAGATAAATATTAGCAGAAACTGTCAGCAAAATATTCTCACATAAAAAGTCTAACACATGTGTAAATTGGAGCCCCCCCAAAAGGAGAGAAAATAAAAGGAGAGAAATATTTGAAAATGGCAACTGATAATTTTCCAAACTGATAAACGACATCAACCCACAAACAAACTCTAGAAATTCAGATAATGCAAAACAAGATATATAGCACAAAAACCTACTTAGAGACATCATAGTAAAACTTCAAGGAAGCAAAGACAAGGGAAAATATTAAAAACCCCTAATAGGAAAAAAAAATTATTATCTTTAATGGAGCGACAATACTCACAGCTGACTTCTCAACAGAAATAATGGAAGACAATCAATGCAATAACATCTTTTAAAGTGCTGAAACTTACAATTCTATACACCATAAAAATATTTTTTAAAACAAAAGGTGAAATAAAGACATCTCCTAACAAATAGAAACAGAGAATTCATCACCAATGGACTTGCTCTAAGAGAATTCTAAAAGAAATTATTTAGGCAGAAGGAAAATGATCCCAGACAAAAACATGGAGTAGCATGAAGGAATGAAAAGTAACAGTAAGGGTAAATATAAGTACATGCCAATTGTACAAAGTCATTATATTTTCTTGTGGGGTTTAATATACATAGAGAAATAAAACATATGTCATAAATAACATAAAAGATAGGTAATGGTAAACGGAGTTTAAGTGTTCTAAGGACCTAGCACTCTCTGGAAAGTGGCAGAAAGCTAATAAAGTATGAGCTGTATCAAAGTGAAAGAAAGAGAAAATCATGGGATATGGGAAATGGGATATAACAGTGGAAGAAATTGAAGAAATCACAGAAAGAAGCTGCATTTCCAGATGACAGCTTGGATAGAAAACAACCAACTCCAAATTCCCCAGCTGGCAGGGCAGTATGGTGCATGCACAAAGTGTCCAAGCACAAGTATTGGCCCTGATAGGATTATAAGAAAGATATTTAAAGATACAGAGGCAAATTGCAAAAGGATTAGCTAAATTATTTGAAAGTGTTTGCCTCTGAGAAGAAGAAAAGAGTATAAGAGACAATGGACTACTGTTTCAGTAACAAGTCATGCATACCTATGGACATATATATGCATTCATACCATATACACCAAACAAACATGCAAGATTTATATAAGGAAAACTATAGATCACCATTAAGTGATATAAAAGATGATAATATAGAGAGCTTTATAGTCTGTTGAAGAGAAAAATCAATACCACAAATTTATTATTCATCCTTAAATTATATACAATTTTAATAAAAACTCTAAATCATTTTTAAATTTTGGCTGAATAATTTTAAATTTTATCTGGAAGGATAATCATGAAAAATCAGGCACAAATAATATGAAAAAGAATGGCAATAAAGGATATTTTCCCAACAGATATGGAAGAGGATAATAAAATTCTAGGAATTAAAACACTATTGTACTAGTAAACACAGATCAAAAAAAAGATAAAACACACTCCAGGAAAACACATAAATGTAGAAGAACCCAGTGAAATTCAACCAGTGAAAAAATATAAGCAGTGTTGAGAGAAATAACTAGCCATCTAGCAGAAAAATTGGTTGGAAAACATATATGCTGACATCAAAATAAATATCAAATGAACAAAATATTAAATGTAAAAAAGAGCACTATAATAATTATCTAGGCACACAGTTTTATAATCCTGGAGTAGGGAGAATTTGCTAAGTATGAACCTAAATTCAAACACCCTAAATGAAAGTATTTATGGAGTTATCTACTTAGAAATTTTAAATAGCATGAATAAAGTTAAAATTCAAACAATGGGAGAAAAAAATATAACAAATACTTTAGATTGATTTTCAATATTTCTTATATATAAGCCAAAATTACAAATTAATAAAAAGCAAATGTTCCAATGTCTGCAAGAATAAGAAAAGACTAAAATACAAATGGCAATAAACACAAAAATATGTACAACTTTAGTTGTAATTTTAAATTGTTAGTAATCAAATAATGGTAATTTAAATAACAATGATATCACATGACAAATATGAAAAGTTTGATAGCAGTGGGTGTTGGCAAGGGTGTCTAGAAACAGAAAATAGATACTATTGTTAAGAATAGGTTCATGAATATTTTGGGGTTCTATTTCAAAATATTAAGGGGATACATATGTTTTTGTTACATAAATATCTTGTGTAGTGCTTAAGTTAGGACTTTTGGTATCCCTGTCACCAGAATAGTATTCATTGTACCCAATAGGTAAGTTTTACCCCTCACTCCCCTCTCACCCTCCTCCCTTCTTGATTACAATGTTCTTTACATCTCTTTTGTTCATGTGTGCCCATTGTGTAGCTCTACATTATTAGTTAGTACGTGTGGCATTTGTGTTTCCATTCCTGAGATACTTGACTTAGGGTAATGGTCTCCAATTGTACACAAGTTGCTGCAAAAGATATTATTTCATTCTTGTTATGGCTGAGTAGTCCTCCATGGTATGTATATACCACATTTTCTTTATCTACTCATCAATTGATAGGCACTTAGATTGATTCCAAATCTTTGGAATTGTCAATTTTCCTGTGACAAACATTAGAGTGCAGGTGTCTTTTTGATAAAATGACTTCTTTTCCATTAGGCAGATACCCAGGAATGGGATTGCTGGATTGAATGGTAAGACTACTTTTACTTCTTTGAGAAATCTCCATACTGTTTTCCATAGAAATTATACTAATTTGCAGTCCAACACTGTATAAGCATTTCTTTCTCTCTGTATCCAAGCCAGCATCAATTGCTTTCTGACTATTTAATAATGGCCTTTCTGAAAGGGGTAAGGTGATATTTCATTGTGGTTTTAATTTGGATATCCCTGATGATTAAAGAAGTTGAGCATTTTTTCATGTTTGTTGACCATTAGTCTATATTCGTTTGAAAAACTTCTGTTCATGTCTCTTTGCCTACCTTTTGATGGGGTTGTTTTTTCTTGCTGATTTGTTTGAGTTCTTTTTATATTCTGGATATTAGCCCTTTATCAAATATATAGTTTGAGAATATTTTCTCCCATTCTATAAGTTGTCTATTTACTATGCTGATTATCTCCTTTGTCGTGCAGAAGCTTTTTAATTTAATGAAGTCCCATTTATTTATTTTTGTTGTTGCTGTATTTGCCTTTGGGGTCTTAGTCATAAATTCTTTGCCGAGGCTGATGCCTAGAAGAGTTTTTCCTATGTGTTCTTCTAAAATTGTTACGGTTTCATGCCTTACATTTAAGTCTTTTATCCATCTTAAATTAAATTTGTATATGATAAGACACAGGCGTTCTGTTTGAGTCTTCTACATGTGGATATCCAGTTTTCCTAGCACCATTTATTGAATAGGACTTCCTTTCCCATGTATTTGTTGTCTGCTTTGTCAAAGATCAGTTGTTAGGTTACCTATTTTTTGACTTGGTTGTTTTCTTTCTGAAAACTTTAGCATCTTCTCTTTATCTTTGATATTCTGAATTTTCATGGTATCATGTCTAGGCAAATGCCTTTTGCTTCACTTTGCTGGGCACATGGGAGGCCCTTCGAACATGGAGACTCAGGGTTGCCTCTTATATTATTTATTTGATAATTTCTTGCCCCCTCTTTTCTCTCTTATCTCTTTTAGGAACGTCTACTATTTAACCCTAAACCTAACCCTAACCCTAACCTTAACCCTTGGATTGACCCTTATGTCTTTAATCTTTATTCTCATATTTTCCTTTTTTGTTTTTCTTCTTTTTATTATGTTTCTAGGAGATTTGTAAAATTTTTTCCTTTACCTTCTACTGATTTTCCTATTGGTTACATTTTTGTGTGTTCCCTTTTCTAGAGCATACTCTTTTTATTTAGTAAACGTAACATCTCTCTAAAATCTCTCTAATGATATGAATTACAGAGAATTTTCAACTTCTCTTCTGTTTCCTGGATTAACTATTCCCTTTCAGACCATTGTTGCTAATTATTTATCTTAATCTTTTTTTTCATATTCCTCATTTGTCTGGCCATCCTTGATTGACTGTTTGTGTTTAAGGTTAAGACAATAGAAAATCCAGCTGAAGCCTTTTTTTACTCATGGGCAAGAGTTTATTAACTGGTAGGCTTCACTTTATGTTGAACCAATAGTAGCAATCGACGACTATGATTGGCTGAAATGTTGAAGTTGAAGGCCTCACACCTAGGATGTCAATTCCCACAGTAGTTGTCCTAGTCTTACCATATCATCCTTTTAATTACTATAGATAAGAATTCTTCTTTTATTGTGGTAAAATATCCATAACATAAAACTTACCATTTTAACCATTTCTAAGTGTACAGTTCAGTGCTATTAAGTACATTCACACTGTTGTGCTACCTATCACTGCTATTTCCAGAATTTTTCATCATCTCATACTGAAACTTTGTACCCATTAAACAGTAACTTCCCGTTCCTTTTCTCCCCTCAGTTCCTAGTAACTAACCTTCTGTGTCCATTTTGATCTAATTTTTATATTTTGTTTGGAGGTATTTTTTTGGCTTGAGTTTTGTGCTTGAATGAAAGATGTGTGGCAACTGAACATTATTCAGCTTGAGGCTTTCCATTACCCTCTACTATCTTGTTTTCAAGGCTACATGCACCTATGTCTATTCTAACCTGGAGTTTCCAAGTCCTATAAGACACCCCAGTATTTGTAAGGTAAGGCTCTTCTGATTTGTGCCCTCTTTGGGCATTTTCTTGATTTCTTTTATTCGTTTTAACTAGTCTTTACTTCATTCACTCTTTACCTCCCATTAGATTTGATAAAATCTTTCACACACCATTGATGCCCTCTCTCTACTTTCTATTTCTATATTTTTATTCTTATTATAATGAGTTTTGGAACACAGTAGTAGATAGCAGCATATGCTCAATCTACCGTATGGAACCATAAGCCTGAGCTAAATTTTCAACCTCTAATAAATGTTACCAGGCATATTTAACCAGAGATCTAACAATTTTATACCTGAAACCAATATCAAAATTCAAAGGAATATTTTTAAAATAAGAAAAAATTCAGAGAGGTATTGAGAATTAACATATAGGACATATCTTAATGCAATATTTTATAAATAAATTTAAGTCCCTAATTACTTTACATGGTTCCTTATAGTACAGATATAGGTTGCTTTAAAATTAACTATTTTTGTGACTAGCACATTTAAAGTTTTCAGTAATTCTTTACTACCAATGTCTCAATAGACTAGCATCTTGTAATTAAATGGGCATTGGGCCAGGCACAGTGGCTTATGTCTATAATTCCAGCACTTTGGGAGGTCAAGGTCGGAGAATCAATTGAGGCCAGGAGTTCAAGGCCAGCCTAGGCAAACATAGTGAGACCTTGTCTCTACACAAAATAAGAAAAATTAGCCAGGCATGGCAGCACGCACTTGCAGTATGAGCTACTCGGGAGGGTAAGGTATGAGGATTGCTTGAGCCCAGGAGTCTGAGGTACAGTGAGCTATGATTGAGCCACTGCACTCCAGTCTGGGTAACATAGCAAGACCCTTTCTCAAATAAATAAATAGGCATTTGCTATGGGTTCATGAAGGATAATGAAAAACTAGATTTCCCCTTGCTCACGATTATTATTATATCTAGCACAGGAAAGAGATCATATAGAGTAGTGATTTGAATACAGTCTGTGAAGTCCAGAAGATCTACTTTTGAGTCCAGATTTGATCATTTATCAACTTTACTTGGGCAATTTTCTCAGCATCTCAAGTCATTCTTTTCTGTAAAATGGGGTATAAAATAATATATATTCATAGAGCATGTTTGAAGAACAGAAGATGCAAGCAAAAGTCTGGACTCATAGTAGGTGCTTAATAAATACTAACTAATATTATCCAAATCAGACTCCAGTGTCACTGCATGAGTCAGCATCCTGGCTCTAACAGCAGCTACCTGACCTTGGCCATGTTACTCAATTTCTCTGTGTATTGTTTTCTCATCTCTAAAATGGGGATGATACTGAAGCCTACATTAAAAGGTCATTTTGAAGATTAATCACCGTTATTTCTTATAGCTGAGTAATACTCCATGGTATACATATACCACATTTTGCTAATCCATTCATGAATTGATGGGCATTTGGGTTGTTTCCACATTTTTGCGATTGTGAATTGTGCTGCTATAGACATTTGGGTGCAGGTGTCTTTTTTATAGAATGACTTTTGTTCTTTTGGGTAGATGCCCAATAATGGGATTGCTGGATCAAATGGTAGGTCTACTTGAATCTGTTTAAGGTATCTCCATGTTGCTTTCCACAGGGGTTGCACTAGTTTGCAGTCCCACCAGCAGTGTATGAGTGTTCCTGTCTCTCCGCATCCACGCCAACATGTATTATTTTGGGACTTTTTGATAAAGGCCATTCTCACTGGAGTTAAGTGATATCTCATTGTGGTTTTGATTTGCATTTCCCTGAAATACAACAAAATAGGTATAGGGTTTGAAACAGTGCTGTTAATATCATCACCTGTATCATCATCATGTGATTGTTTGGTCTCTGTAAAGCAGAGTATATCATTTAGCCTAATGCCTACAAAGTGAAAAGCTGGATCCAAACATAGGTTTGCTATTGTGCCACCTTATCACACAATCTCTTTCCTGGTTCCTCTTTACTCCATCTTACCCAAAAATATTTAAAACTACTTTTGTTTTTACATTTTTAATCAACATTTTATTCAGAATATTCCACACTTGAATCATCACCGATGACATATTGATGCAATACTTGTCCTTGTCATCTTTAAAAACAACCAAAATCTACAGAGAGCTGTTTCACATTTAACTCTAGTGTTTCTACATTCCATTGAATTTTAAGCATGCCTTTCCTGAATTGCTGCCATATTATTTTTTTCCTTCAATAAGAAGTAGAAGTGTTAAACATCACTGCAATTGCCTTTAAGAGCTTTCTAACATTTTATCTTAACAACTTGATCTAAAAAAAAATTCTTTATTCCCACTATAGGACTTTCCTTATAAGTAGAAACACAGTTCAGCTTAACAGAAATTGAGTTATCTAGGTTAAGTTGTACTGGCTCCCAGCCAAAATGGACAAACAACTCAAATTTTACCCTGAGTCAGAATTTTCTTCTCAAGCCACTTGCTTGAAAATTTTATTTTGATCATAATATAAATGCCAGCTATCATATAAGAAGATGATATTCTCACTTACTTGCCTTTTAAAAGTATGTGCCTCTTCCTGGGCTTGCCCTCCCACTCCATCTACCTTTTAGCCCCCACTCTTCTGCAAATCCAGCTCACTTGTCACCTCTGGTGTTTCTTCTTCAAATCACTAAGTCCCACTTAGCTATACACTCCCCTTGGCTCCCTCAGAACTTCACTCCTATATCCACCGCAGCCCTTACCACTTTACATAGCAATTGTCAAAGACTAGCCCTACCCACTTGACTGAGCCTAATGAGAGGAGGTCAGTGTGGGGTTCCCCCATATCTCCAATATTTTGTAATCAACAAATATCTGTTGAAAAAAGTTAGTTTCATTGGGCGATATCACCTACTTTCTTTTGCTCAACATCTCCTTCTTTGGGAGAACTAAGCCCTTGCTCACTCACATATATACCCTTAGGTTCCCATGGGATGACACAACCTTGGCTCCAAAGATGGATGTGTGACCTGGGTATGAACAATCAGAGAACTCCAAGTACTTCATCCCGCTGGCCACTGTGATAGAGTCGGGAATAGGCATATGACTCAGGCTGGGCCAAAGTCATGCCCAGAAGTTTTGCAAGAGGAATTTAGAGAGTTACACTTTCTTTTCTCTTAGACCACTAGGTGTAAGAGCATTAGGAGCCTAATGTTGGTGATAGCCATCTTTGCCACCACATAGGGAACACTTACAGAATGAAGTTAATCCAGAAAAAAATCAGAGTTAAGTGATGCCTCAAGACAGGCTTCTGATGACATCATTTGAGACCCAGCTCCAGACATACTGGAAGTTCCTTCCTATCCTTTCCATTTATGAGGTTATTTTATTTTCTTAAGCTAGTTTGAGTGTCATTTCTGTCGCTGGCAATTAAAGAAAAGCCCTGAAAAAATACAGCTCCTCCTTCCAACAACAGCAAGAATTTTTAAGACCATGGAATGAAACCACACCATTATTGACCACATAGGAATCGGGCATATCTTTGAATTCAGTAGTATACTGTTGTAAATCATAAACTAACCCACCACCAACTATTTTTACAAAAACAAATAAAAGATAAAAAAAATTTCCTTCTTCTTCTTCAAATCCTCTGACATGCTTCTCCTACTTAAAGTATATGCTCTCCAGAACCCCCTCTCCCCAGCCCCTGGCAATGACTAATTTGCTTTCTATATCTATGAATTTGCTTATTATGATATTTTATATAAATGGAATTATACATTATACATTGTGTCTGGCTTCTTTCACTTAGCATAAGGTTGTCAAGGTTCACCCATGTTGTAGCATATATAAGTACTTCCAACCACTAAGTTAACGTTGGTTATTGTAGTTTGCAGTTCTTTAATATATCTGATTGTTTTTGAAATCTGTTACTCATTTTTATAGTATCCAATACTATTTCAAATTTTTCTAATTGGTCTTTTGTCCCCTAATTTCAACATTTAGTTAGTACCCTTGTGTTTCTGTTTATGTTATCCTCCCTCCCTTCCTTCCTTCCTTCCTTCCTTTAAAAATATGACTAGTGCCACATGTACTCGCCATCAAATTGACAATAACTGATCAACATTAAGGTGCTCACGTGGTAGTAATATTCACTGGGGGCTGGAGGTGGGTGTGGGTAAACTACAACTAATGGACGCAGTGAGCATTGTATGGGGGAAGGGCACATCTCTAATCCTGGCTTGGGTGAGGCAAAGTCATAACATGTCACCAAAATGTTTGTACCCCTGTAATATCCTAAAATAAAAATAAATAAAAATAAAAATATGACTAGTTCTCATCCATGTTCTCTTAATCTCTCAAGTCACTGTTTTATCCTAATATTAGGCTTTTGGGTATTCAATAATGCTTTTGCTGCTAAGTTACAGTATGCCTACTCATAAAAATATGTTACTGTGCTAATTTTCTGTGTTTATAAAAAGCAAATTTGCCAACTTGTTTTTACTGTTCTGGTAATATTCCCTAGCAATAACCTATGACAGAGAATCCTGGGGCAGTTCAATTGCTTAAAATTCTGGATTAGTAATCCCATTTTGCAACCAAGGTTCAGAGGGATAACGTTACTGTATCAAAGCCACACACACAGGCAGTAAATTGCCAGTTAAAGGAGGATAAAGTAACCAGATTACTGGCATTTTATTCCTAGGTATTTACCCACAGAAATTAAAGCATATATCCATTCAAAGGCTTGCATGTAAATGTTCATAGCAGCTTTATTTGTAATAGCCAAGCCTGGAAATAACCCAAATGTCCATCAATAGATGAATGAATAGGCAAATCATGGTACTTCTATATCATGGAATTCTACTCAGCAATAAGAAGAACAAACTTGTTGATACAGGGTCTAATTTGAAGAACATTATGCTGAGCTAAAGAAGCCAGAAACAAAAGAGTACATATTGTCTAATTACAATCATATGAATCTCCAGAAAAGGCAAATCTCATCTGTAGTGACTGGGAATAGATCAGTTTGTTGCCTGGGAATGCAGTGGGGTAGAAGAGTGACTGGCAGGGAACAAGGAAATTTTGGGGAGTGGTGGAAATGTTTTGTATCTTGATCATTTTGGTGGTTACATGGGTGTACAAATTTGTACTAATTCATTATACTGTATATCTTAGAATGTGTGCATTTTATCACATGTAAATCATAACAATAAAATGATTTTAAAATTATAAATAAAAAAGTATATGCTCATATGGAAAAACAAATGTATTGTGATTTTTTTTTTCCTTATTTTTAAATGGATGAATGAAAGCACGCAAATGAAAAAGCTACATCAAAAAAAGTATTTTTGGAGGATAACTATTTACTCTTGTCAAGGTCTTTGCCCCAGGTATTGCACAAGAAGAAGTAGGTTTGGGAATATTTGATAACATGAAAATAAAACATGTTTATATACTGAAACCCCAAATCTTGAAGATCTACTGCAAACATTTTTGAACTTTAATATGCATAAGAATCATCTGAAGGTATTTGTTAAATATTAGGATTCAAAGGGTAGCATTCCAAAGACTCTGATTCATTATGCCTGAGTGGGGCCAGGAATCTAACTTTTAAACAAGCACCTCAGGAAAGTCTGAATTAAATGGTGCTCTGACTGCACGCTGAGAAAACCTGCTCTCCGAGGTAAAGGGGATCATAAAAGGTGATAAGCTGCAGAGCTGGCTCCTTCCTCACAAGGTGAGAAATGAAACTGGCTTTCACAAAAGGAAATATTAAAAAGAGAAAAGGTGTCAGAATTTAATCCATTATTTTCTTAGATTCCATAGGACAAAAGATGTTGAAGGCCTCTTTTGACCAGTAAAATACAGAGCTCCAATTCTATTCCTTTCTCATTCAGGAACTAGTTCGTTTCTTTATTTTCCACTAAATGGGACATGAGAAATTGCTTAGAAATAATATGGCTTCCTGAACCTTATATCTAAGGCATAAAATTTGGTACATTCTTAGAAACATAAAATGTTAGATTTCAGAGAAACTTTACAGGTCATTTAACCTAACCATTATCAGATGTTGGAATCTTTTCTGCGCTATTCCCTAAAAGTGGTCATTCAATCTCTGCTTGAACACTTCCAATGACCCAGAACTCATTACTTCATGAGAAAGCATGTGGTAAAAGTTTCTCTTGTGGTAAAAGTTTCTCTTGTGGTAAAAGTTTGTGTTTGTTGGTGGGTTCCTTGGTGATTGATTAGTTTTTCCCTTCCACTAGCCTAAAATCTACATCCCAATAGAGAATATTCATTAGTCTTGGGCTTGCTTCTTTTGTTGACACAGAAAAAGTATAGTTGTCCCACATAAATGGTCTGTAACTATTCCAAAGTTATCATGACACTTGTCAAATCCTCTCCTTTCCAGATTTAACAGCCAGTTTCTTCAGCTATTTCTTTTCTGGCCTGTTTTCTAGAGACTTTCCCTACCTGATAGCCCTCTGTCCCTTCTTCTCCTACTTGTTCAAGTTGTCACATGAGTTAGGGGATTTAAGGAAGGAGTAAACAGCTTATTCCAGTTCTCTATAACTGATCCACATGGATTAAAGCCACTCTTAACAAGCTCTCTTATCACATCATGTTCCCAGCAGAAAATAAACTCCATTTAACTAACAGCAATAAACAAAAGAGAAGGTGGTAATCCCAGTCATTCTTCTTCTAGTCTGCAGGCTTAGGCCTGAACAAGGACCCCAGGACTGGCTGTACACTTATTTGAGCTGATGATGTGTATGTTCTTGGTGGCTCCCCTTGACCCAGAATTTGTCTCCTCTTGGGCTCCAATTACTAGGTGTTTGTTTAAGAGCAGAAGCAGCAAAGGGGTTGAGTTGGGTGTTGACACTTTTACTACCCCATAGTCCAGGGTCATTCCTCTCACACTGTTGTCCTTCCCTGCCACTGCTGCCTCAAGCACACGCCCCCTATTCCTCCTTGCCGAAGGCTCACCAAAATGATGATGCCAGAGTGGAGGCCTACTTTCCACCGGCTTATTTACTCTTAAGTCTTTTGCATTTGAAGTGGGTCACTAATTTTTATTATATCAATTTGTATCTTTGCCAGTGATATAATTTTTTTTAATACTAGGAAGAGAGCATTTTTATGATGCATAGTTACTGACTGAAACCAGGTAGTTACTTCTATTTTCTTCACTTGCCATGTGAAAACAAATTTGGCATTTCATTGTCCTTTACTCACACCCTCAAAGGCATGAGAGTCATAAAGAAGCCCCTGACACACTTCTATTAGCAATTCATGCCTTAGATTTGCTTTATAGGCTGCAAAAACTTCCATGAGCCTTAGAATAGGCCTCAGTTAGGCAAAGTAGATGTCATCTAGCACGCCATGAAGTGTAGAGTTTGGCCTTTCCCTGCTTCCCAACTATATGATATAAAGTGATAGGTGCTAAAAGAGACAGGGAGACATAGTTCTTCAGAAATATAGGAAAAGAAGAAACTGTTTCAGTATAAGGTGATTAAGTAAATGCCTGAGATTGCAGAGATGGAAAGGCAAAGGCACTCCAGGAAAAGAGGACCCTATGATGGGAAAATGGGGGATGGGTGCTCAGTGAAGTAGCTTTATTCATGGAATAATACTGGAGATAAGAAAATGAACCGTTAGAGCTAAAATAAAGTTAGTCAAAAAAAATTCCACAGACCTGAATATTCTTTGTTTTAATAAACTGGCAATGCAGTTAAAAAATGTTATAAATTATTTCTATTCTTTGTGAAAAAATCAATGAAACAAACTGATAACATAAATGAAATATTCTTTTTCAATGGAAAGGTCATAAAAAAACACTACTACACTACTTTTAGGAACCATATAATGCTACCACTAATTTGCTCTTACTGAAAATAGTTTGATTTTTACTAGATAGATAAGATAAAGTACAATGCAGGAGAGATATAAAACCACCAAGTACATATTAGAAGACTCCAATAAAGTTTACAAGCATAGGTTTATGGCTTAATTACTAATATTTCTCAAATGTTATTTTATGTGGAAAACTATCAAGAATACTATATGGATAATCATTTTCACCATTTACTACATTGCAGAATTAGCATCCAAAATATGTCTGCACTTATGTATGTGTGTGTATGATCACATAAAATATATATGAATATTATTTGATTAACTTGTAAAGCATACTAATGCCTAGTGGAACAATTACTAACAAACTAGACCCTCATTGTTTAGCATTTATTGGTCTAAAAGTAACATAATTTATTTTTTCTCACCACAAGCTCCATTGAAAATTTCTTACATTATAATGGATAAAAATCACAATCCCATCTTTATCGGCATGCCTTTCCATCTATTCTTTATAATGACCATAAAACTTACCAGCTTGAAATCTAGAACTTATCTAAAATAAGCATGGATCAGAAGTAATGGTCAGAGTTAACATTTATTGAAGTTTGACTATATGCTAGATACTATTCAAGGTAGCTTATGTTTTTACTCACTAGTCTCTTCAGAGTAATCAAGATAAGTACCCTGACTGTATTAGTTAGGGTTCTCCAGAGAAACAGAACCAATGGGATGTGTATAAATAAATATATCAGAGGGGATTCATTAGGGGAATTTGCTCACATGATTATGGAGGCTGAGAAGTCCCATGAATAGCTGTCTGTAAGGTGGAGACTCTGGGATGCAGGTAGCATGGCTCAGTCCAAGTCCAAAAGCCTGAGAACCAGAGAAGCCAATGGTGTAACTCTCAGTCAGAAGTAAAAGGCTTAAGCAGCCAAGGGTCTGCTGGTGTAAGTCCTGAAATCCAAGGGCTAGAGAGCCTGTAGCTCTGATGTCCAAGAGCAGGAGAAGAAGAGTGTACCAGATCCAGGAGAGATAGAAATAGACAAAACCATCTTTCCTCTGCCTGTTTTGTTCTATTCAGGCCCCCAGCCAATTGAATGATGCCCGCTCACATTGAGGGTGGATATTTCCTTCACTCCACTGATTCACATGCCAATCTCCTCTGGAAAGACCCTCACAGACACATCCAGAAATAATGCTTTACCAGTTCTCTAGGCATTCTTTAATCCAGTCAAGCTGACAACTAAAATTAACCATCACATTTACTACCCCCATTTTTTTCAGGAAACTGAGGTACAGAGAGGTTAGTCAATTTGTCCAAGGTCATGTAGCTACTAAGTGACAGAGAATTTGGCTACACAATTGTAAATACTGCACTATGATGCCACCATATGTATATATGTAGATATAAAGTAATAAAATATATTAGAATTAACAACTCTAATCAGTGGTATAAATCTGTTAGTATGGTCTAGATGGGAAATCATAATAAAGAAAGGAAGTTTTAAAATGAATTATATTTTTGAGGAGCACCATTATTGAGTTGTTCATCATATAGGAATTGCTAAACTAATCTCTTTAATCTTTTTATTACCATTACTGAGCACAGAACCTAAGCATATAGGTGGCACTTGATAAGTATATATTGAATAAATGAATTAAAAAGAAATAAGATCCAGAGAATATTCACTTAAAATGCTGTATCTCAAACTAGGAACACCATTAGTTTATCTTCTTGGTGGAAGGAGGCAATGTAATACAGTGGAAAGAGCAGAGGCTGTAGAATCAGACTTAAAGTTGAAATCCATATAACAATACTACTTGCTAGATTTATGACCTTGGATAACTTACTTAGATTATTTAAGCCACAGTTTCTTTGTCTTTAAAATTACATTAATTCACAAATATGTTGTTTTGAGCATTAAATTTTGATAATGTATCTAAGAGATTCTTGGAGAGGGAAGATTTTCACTCTACCCTCTAAGGGTTCAATAATGAGTCTATGAACTAAACTGACAGCAGGTAGAGTAACAGGAGAAGGGATATATAAATTTATTATGTGCACAGAGACATCACAGGAAAGGAAAAGTGAATACTCCAAAACATAGTAAGATTCAGGAGCTTATATACCCTCTTCATAGACGGAGAGGAGGGGAGATGTAAGCAACTTGGGGGAGAGTAAATGGTTTTAGAGAAAGATGAATGGGCCCTTAGAAAAATAGATGATAGTTTATGACAAAGTTTGTCTGGTTGTAGTGCTGACTTCTAGTCTTCCTATCCTGTGATAAGAGTTAATCTTTCCTGGTTGATGAAACTCCCAGGGACCCCAATTGATGATGATTGAGTTCTTTTTGGAAGATCTGTCTTTAGGCAGATAAGGGGAGTTCAGAGAAAGGCTCTCCTTGCATTTGCTATCTTTCAAGCACCTTCAGCTCAAAGTAATCATTATACCAAAGCAGCATATTTTAGGGTTGCATTTCTTAATTCCTTCAGGATTATAACATATAGTAACAATTGAACAAGTAGTAGTTCTCATTTTCCATAGTCACTCAGGCTCAATACCTGAATCACTTCTAAATTTTCTTTATCCAACTGTACTCCCTCTATCCAACCAATATCACCATTTCTACAGTCTATTTCTGCCACAGTTTTCCACTAGTCCCTTTCTTATCATTTTCATTGCCACCACTCAGCTCCTCTCTGTTACTTCATACAAAGAGTATTTCAATTATTTGCTAGGTAGTCTGCCTGTATCCACACTGTGTTCTGAAAGACTAATTTTTTAATAGATTATTGTTCATGTCCAGAGCCAACTTCACGGGCATGAGACCTCTGCAGTCACACAGGGCTCATGCTAATAAGGGTCCATGCTTTGTTTAACGTTCTGCTGTCACATGCTTGAAATTTTTCATTTATGAACAAGGGACCCCACTTTTATTCTACACTGAGCCCCTCAAATTATGTAGACAGTCCTGGCCACATCACTCCCTTGTTTGGAATATAAACAGCACATTGTCATTGTTTATTAAACTAATGATATTCCTTCCAGACCAGCATTCAGGGTCTTTTACATGGCCCCGATCTGCTTCTCCTGACTTGTCAACTGAAAACTTATGTCCACACAAAAACCCACACATGGATGTTTATAACAGCTTTATTCATAATTGCCAAAACTTGAAAACAATGAAGATAGAAGATATCTTTGAGTAAGTAAATGGACAAACTGTGGTACATCCAAACAATAGATTATCATTTAGCACTAAAAAGAAATGAGTTCTCAAATTATGAAAAGACATGGAGGAATCTTTAATGCATACTACTAAGTGAAATAGGCATTGTGAAAAGGCAAGAAACTATATGATTCCAACTATGACATTCTGGAAAAGGCAAAACAATGGAGATAGTAAAAAAAAAAAAAAAAAAAAAAAAACCTCAATAGTTGTCAGGAAGAAGGGGGAGAAAGGGATGAATAGCTGAGCACAGAGGACTTTTAGGGCACTAAAACTATTCTGTATGATATTACAGTGGTGGATACATGTCATTATACATTTGTCAAAACCCACAGAATATACAACACTAAGAGTGAACCCTCCTGTAAACTATGGACTTGGAGTGATAATGACGGTCAGTGTAGGTTCTTTGATTGTAACAAATGTGCCACTGTGGGGCAGGATGTTGATAATGGGGGAAGCTATGCATGTGGGGTGGGAAGGGAGTGTATGAAATCTCTATCTTCTGCTCAGTTTTGCTTTGAAACTAAAACTGCTAATAAAGTCTATTAAAAGAAAAACATGGTATGGTTCAGTAGATTTTTATTCTTTCATTTCTTCATCTATCCAGTAAATCTTTATTAAATGTTATCATGGCTCACAAAGATGTACATACTATACTTTCACCTGCCTCTCTAACTTTATCTCGCCAATCTCTCTCCTACATAATTATTATAGTCAAAGGGGCCAATATTCACTTCCTGTAACTCCCTCCCCAAATGTTCTGCTTTGTGGCATTTGCTCCTCCACTACTTCAATTCAATCCCTCCTTTCTCCATTATTTGCATGACTTAGCATCTTCTCATATTTCAAGTTCGTAAATATCACCTTAGCAGAAAGACCTTTCCTAACCCCTGTATATAAAGCTGGTAGTCACTGTTATTCTTTGTAACACACTCTGTTTACCTACCTCTTAAGATTAACAAAAATTATCATAAAAATGATAATGGCAGGGTTCTAGGTGCTTTCCATATGTTAGCACATGTAATCCATGTAACTCCATGAAATTGGCATCAGTCCTTCATAACACCTAGCATAATGTGCATTCATTTTGTGTTTACTCCTTTATTTGTTCCACTTTACATAATGGTGAACTCAATAAGAGCAGGGACCATGGCACCCTGGTTCACTGTTGCATCCCCCCTCATGTCTTATACATATTTCTTCTTGAATAAATGATCACCTACTCTGTGCAAGGCTCTAATTTCTTATGTTGTGCATTTCCCAAATGATCAAGAATCCTGGATATTCCTCTTTCCTGGGTATGAGTATGTTTATCGTTTATTACTGCTATTACTCACACTCTACCCTCACACTGGAATGCACTTCCTTCTGTTAAAATCCTATCCATCTAACAAAATTCATTTCAAATGACAGCTTCCCCATGAAGCCTTTCATAAATATTTGGTTTTTATTCCCTCTCCCCTCCCTCACTGACCCTTGCTTACCTCTCTTCCTCAATTTCCTTAGCATATCATATATCTCTTGTGGTACTTATATATTACTTTTCATTATAACTATTCTTGTACTGCTCTTTGTATAAATAAATAACAGAGATTATATCTTGCTCACGTTTGTATTTAGTTCAGCATTGAGTATAATGTTCTACTCATATTAGGTACTTGATACATATTTATTATTTGCAATATGTACACCAATATCCACATTTTGAGGAGACCTGGGAAATCATCTTAAATCTCAAATCCTAAATTGTCATCATGCAACAATGTTTCCAACTATATTCTAAATATCCTATAATTGACCCAAGAAGCAGAAATTAGTGTGGAGATGATTAAGAAATCTGCTTTTCTTTCTCTTTTCCATTTTGAAAAATCTGTGCTGATATATCTTTTCTCAAGGGTTCCCAGAAAAAAATTTTTTTACCAATATAAAATAGAATATGAACCAGCGAGGCGTAGTGAATGAACATGGTATTTAGAATCAGATAAATCTAGATTTATAAACCTCATCTAAGAAAAGCTTGACAAATAACATTACCTATCCATATCTATTCCTCAGTTTCCACATCTAACATATGAGGAAAATTCCTCAGAGTTGTTGTAAGGGCTAAAGGCAAAAATATAAACCAATATATCAGTCATTAAATATTAATATTAATTTTTTAAATTAAAATGTTTTAAAATATTGATATAGATTTCTGGTACAAGATGGAGGACTGATATCATTTGTTTATTTCCTTTCTTCTCCCCAAAAATAATAGTAAATGATTTTTTAAGGCTGAAAACCCCAAGAGCAAACAGAATAGTCATGAGCAGATCTGAGATTTCAAAAGACAGAAAGTAAATGAAGGAGAATTGATAGAAGCTGAGGAGAGGAAACCATGTGATAAAACGGTGAAAATATGCACAGAAGAGTGTAAGGTCAAGGAGAGAGCTGGCTTAACCCACAAATTCTTGAAGAAGCTATAGATTCAGAGTGATAAGGGATAAGAGATGGCAAGAGAGAGAATAAGCCATGTGGAAATGCCCTCCAAGTTCTGAAGAAGGATGCTGCTGACCTTCAAGTCCTGTTAGCTGTTGATTCATCAATTCAGTGTATGCTTTGACTAAAGATGTTTTCAGACAGACAAGACTCCAACATTCCTTTTTAAGAAGTTATTTGAGAATGCCATCCAGCAACACAGGGAAATGAACTATGAGAAGAAAACATGGGATTCAGGAAACAGAGGAGGCAAACCAGAATATCAGTGAAGGAAAGGGCCAAGATGACAGCTGGCAGCAACCAGTCCAGACAAGAGGAACAGGGTAGACTCCACGGGGAAGATTTGCAAAAAGGGGACAACATAGATCATATTGTAGGACTGACAACCTGGAAAAACCTGGGGATATGAAAGAGGCACAAAATGCTAGAAAACACTCAATTATGAAGAAACCAAACAGTGTAAAATAAAACTATGCATGAAATATAAAACCATAGTTAATCCAAATTCTAAGAAAAAAATCAGTGAGTTTCAAAAAGAAAAATGGAATGGATTTTAAGAAAGGACCAGAATGAGAAGCAGCTGAGGACATTAGATTTTGTTGAAAAAGACTTACTTCTTTTCCCAAGAAGAAAACAGCAGGGTAAACCAGCATAGGTTCCAGGGGAGGAGGGAACTGTAAAAGTAGACACAATCCAAATATGGGGCAAACTCTAATGTGAAATGATTGGTAGAGTATGGGAAAGAAGAACCCATTTGAACAACCATCTATGAGTGAAACAGAAGTCATTATATTGGAACCACAGAGAAAGAAAAGAAAGTTCAGCAAACAGCTTGGCTTTGCAATGAGGAACAGTCCCATAGTCTTAATAATATAAAGGTTGATTATCAGCTTTTAACTTTGAGAATCAACCTATAGCAAAACATATAAATATTAATTGCGGTTACAGAACAGGTAGCAAATGTTTGCAAACTTGCCAAATTAAAACTAAAACTGAATTGACAGAAGTGGAGGTGTAAGGAAAGAGAAAAGGACAGGTAGGGGCACTAAATTTCTCATCTGATGAATTAAGGAGTCAAGAGATACTGCCTATATTCGATGGTCCAAGATATCTAGGTTAAATATGGTACATATATTATGTATACTATGTATTGCATAGGCAGGCAATTGAGGAACTATAATAGCAATATTAGGCAGGGGAGATAAATTTGGGGGGTTGGAAAATGAGCAAAATCTGATCCATTATTACAAGAAGTTGACAGATAAAGCTTAGAGTTGATAAGAAAAGAAAGAGTGGCATAACTAAACTCTATGGGTAACGGAGGAAATCAGTTAGAGTCATTGACCCTGGGAGCAGACCTGTATGGGAACAGACAGGAATGAGCATATTCAGGAGCTTTTTTGTTCACCAGCTCTTCTCTGCTATTTGATTTTTCATCCATGTGCTTGCACAACTTGGATAAGAGAATTAATATAAATAATGAAGACACTGAAAGTTGCTATGTAGATCCAATGTTAGTAACAAAATTGAAATGGTTTATAAAATTATTTCTATTGTTGAAAATAACAACAAACACACAAGCCAATTTTTAAGTGTTTCCAATTTTTTTTGAAATGTGTTCTTCTGTCCTAGGAGTTTATTATGTGAATAAAATATAAAATGAATTTAATAGTCATAGTTATAACCAAGGAGGTTATGTCTCAGGAGGTTCATGGTTTCTTGATTTTTTTCCTAGTGTTCACTCTTGGCTTAACATCAGTCTTTTTTTGATGGGTTGTCACTGCAATAGACTCACAGAATAGCTATGTTTACAAAAGCACCGAAGGGAAGTTACCTGGTTACAAAAAAGAAAGATAACTCTTCTAAAAACTCTTCTAAACATGCAATGTACAGAAAAGAATGAACAAAGTGGGTTTAGGAGACTCCAAAGGGAAATTGCTGTTAGGTGTCTGGCATAAGCAAAAGTAAAGATGATTTCTCTTATCAAACTGAACAGAGAGCCATACCTAAGACTGTTTGAGCGTTAAAAATGGAGTCTTATTGCTTTTCTTACCTCAGGTTTTTTATTCTCCTTTTTTGGCTAAAGCTACTGAAGCAAAGAGACTTTAGAAGCTTAAAATCTGTTTTACCTTCACATTGATCTGTTACTTCACAAACATTTTCTTGGAAACACTGGACTTTATCACAAAAGTACCTTTTCATTTCTTTCCATACTAAAGCATTTTTTAGAGAAAGTAATTATATTTTATAGTATTCTGGTTTTCTGTATACACATACACAACTTAAGCACCGAAGCAAGAATACAGTAAACTGACACTAAACACCTACCTTCACATGAATTTACCTCAGTAATTTAAATAAAAGCATTTGGAGTCCCAATTTTCATGACATTTATATCAACTATTTTATATGGTGTACATAATTATGCAATGAATGTCAGAATCATAGTTGAATTTTAAAATCTATAATGATTTTCCTCATTGAGCAAAATTGTCCCATTTTATCAGGGACAATTTAGCCATCTCTATAAATTTGAATTTACTTTCTAGGCTTTCTTAAGAGAAGCCTCATCATAAATAAGGATCTAGCCATTCAGTTGGTATTCTCAGCAGGTAAGACTAAGCAGGCTGGAGTGACTACTTCCTTCCACATGGACCTAAGATGAGTAACTTGTCAAAATGTAACCAGATACATTTGTCCTTAGCTGCTGCTCATAAAATCTGCAAACTCTTATGATATTCAATAGTCTTTTTGGTTTTCGTTAGATATTTTTTATTTTAGGGTAAAGCTTTTTTGTTGACTGCATTTATAAGAAATACTATTACATTGAATGATAAAATAGAATCAATTTTTAGAAAAATCCCCAAAGTACATATAAGAGCAATAAATGGGAATTGACGCCTGTCATCATAAATAGAAAAGTAGACTGGCAGAGTCTGAGCAAGTATTCTAGTAAAATGATGCCAAACTCTTATTCTTACATGGGAATCATTACTTTAACATTTTATGGATATCATTTTATTCCAAATTGTATTTTCTATGTCAGCACAATTTGGGATTTTTAATTTTCATCTTAAGTATTTTTTATTAGTGCTAGTAGTACAGTAGCTAGTTGGAAAATAATAACCATTTCATTTTGAAGTTTTCTATTCATTTAATTTAGTAATATAAGCATCCCTACCTTAAACTACATATCTTTAGCAAAGATATTTTTAGTTCAAATCAGTTTAGCAAATGTTTAGCCTGTAGTTACTGAAAATCAGAAAACTCTATTAAGCATGAAAGTTATAAACATGAAGCAAATAAATGTATGAGATGTGAAAAATATTTTTCTCATATCCTCTGATGGGCACTTAACAGTGAAGTCTTTCATGAAAACAATTTTGGGGTTATATCTTAAAAACCTTAACACTGTTTGATCCAGCAATTCCACAAGTTTAGCTTAAAAGGCATGCACAAAATATTTATTATATGGCATATTTATAGTTTCCCTTTAAATGCAAATGTCAATATGTTATTTTTAATTTTGCTATTCTTTTCTTTTTGTGTTCATATATGCAACATGGCTGTAAAACAGAAATTTACAGAGTCACAGAGTAGTTTAGAGGACTATTCAAGAGAGGCCCTCGGAGAGTTACTGGGAAGAAATTCTAAAAGTCTCTGTAAAAAGATGAAAAAGGTCATAGGAGATGGAAGGAAAATATCATGGTCATAAGAAAATAGGGGAAAAAAACTTTCCTCCCCCACTCACAGATGAGCTGTAGGAGCCACAGTATATGAGGATCATATGCATCTGAGGTATCCATGTCTACATTGCATTTCACAGATCACTAAATTACATGAAATATAACAACTCCAGAGATTACAGCATAAACATTAAGAAGAAGTTCTATATTTACCAGCCAATCCAAAAGAAAGACTGACAAATTCAGGACTGGTAAACAAGTTCTAAGGAAGCAGTTGTCATCTTTCTGTATCTACCAAAGAACATTTTCTTTTCATATTAACTGTAATACTATCAAATTTGTAAGAGCAGCTAACTATTTATTGCAAATATTCTCAGCAGTGTTGGGTAGGGTAGGGAAGAGTAGTAGAAGGACAGTAACAGAAGGAACAATAAGAGGGAATAAGCTAATTCCAGAAGCCAGTGATATTTGTCAAAACCCACAGAATTATATACCGAAAAAGGTGAATTTTACTGTATATAAATTATACTTCAAAACTGGCTTAAAAAATAAAAATGAAGTCAATCACTTGGGAGAAATTTGGCTTAGAAATCATCAACTTCCTGAAAATTCAGTTCAACTGACTAAGATTTAAGTTAAACTCGTAGCAAGTACGATGAAATAATTTAAAACTTTGATCATGTCGAAGTCCAGATATTCTAACCAAAATGTTCTGTTTTGGTATGTGGGGTATAATTTTTGCCCAACTAAAGCTTAATTAGGTTATACATGTTGGTTGCTAAAGGTTACTAAGACAAAGTTGGCCTATAGAGCCTATTAGTTAACTAACTAAGCATTGAATAAAATTAATTCAAACAAGCTCCTAGACTGAAAGGCAAAATTAGGAGAGCTTTTTTCCCCAAAAGTAAAGTGAACAAATTTTTTCACAATCAGGGTAAATATTAGACATGATTTTATTGTTGTTGTTGCTGTTATTTGTTTGCTCGTGCCTTTTTACTTTTCCAGATGCAACATTCACTCCACCACTTTTCCTTGTTTCTCATGGGAAGACATTAGAGCCCATCTGGTTGAATCAAACTAAAATAAATAGACAACACCTTTATGAGCAGTAAGGAAGACAAGACTGCTAGAATGATTCCTCAGCTGAAAAATCCCATAGCCACAGCTGAAAGATAAGAAAATTCAGCTACTTTGATACTGCCTGAATCCTGGAAATCTAACATAAGGATTTTATAAAAGAAAATTCTATTAAAGTTTTTTATTGAGTTCAGGATTAAAATAAGCCTGTACAGGAAAAGTTAAGGATTTTTAAGAATGATACCTAATTGTATTCTAAAGTTCCTTCCCTTTAGAAACTTCCATAAAGTACCAATTCCTTGAAAGACACAAGCTCTCAAAACTCACTCATGAAGAAGTAGATAACATGAAGAGTCCTACATCTATTAAAAAAATTATATATGTAGTTAAAAACTTTTCATCAAGCAAAACTCCAGGCCCAGATGATTTCACTGGTAAATGCTACCAAATATTTAAGGAAGAAATTATTATAATTCTACACATTATTTTCTAGAAAAATAAAAGTGGAGGGAACACTTCCCTACTAATTTTATGAGACCAGTATTACCAGATATGTTATAAGAAAAGAAAAATGTAAACCAATATCCCTCAAGGGGATGAACACATATCATCAATACATTCCAGACTCATTAAATATTCTTCAAAAACCCAGTTTCAGAAACATCACAATAATCCATGGCACTAAGTATATCTTAATCATTTTTTCCTACTATTGGAGGATGTCTTAAAGGAACCAACCATTTCCTCTTGCAAAAGTCTGTGCTCTTTTTCTCTTGTGTGGTAATACAGATTCTGAGTTGGTTCTCACACCTGAGAATTTGTAATTGAACAACTAAACAAATTGAGTTACTTAGCCTTGGGTGCTGCAAAGACGTCAGGGGTCTAGGAAGAGCCATTTTGGAGTCGTATGTGGTAATGAGCAAAGCTGCAGAGAGAAGCTAGAAAATGGATCCAAAAAGCTGTTAAGTTTTTACAACCATATTTTAACTATTATCCTGAATGCACACACAGGTTTCTGGAACAAGGAAGTCAATTCTGTTTACTTTATAGCAAATAACCCTTGTGGTTTTCCTGTGTCTCAATTTTTTACCCCAGGGCAATGTAATGAAAGGTAGATGTTATACTACACAAATATATGGGGTAGGTATTACAGAAAGAAATCCAAAACAATGAAACTGAGTGCTAAAATAGTGTACACATTGTCCCCTCCTTCATTGTAGAGGAAGAGAGCTTTTGGTTCAAAGGTAGGCTCCTGGGTTCCTACTCTAACCTTTGGAATGCAAATAAATCTATTCAGAGGAAAGATAAAACCACTGTCTTCACTTTTACAACACAGGGAAATCTCCAAGATCCCAGATTTCACCCCTTTCCTTGAAATCTAAACACATCCCCTTGGAGCTGGGTAAGTATCTCTGGAGTTATCACAGTTTAAATTACCTTCCACAGTTTGTTCTTTTAGTCAGGGCCCAGGTTTCAGTAAGATTTTTCTCAGAAATCCCTCACTGAAGAAACATCAAAATTTTTATCTCTATAGCCCCATAAAATCCATGTAAAGACAAGAGATCTTTTAGTATCAGAGAAAGATATGGAGTACACACATGTCCTAGATACAGGTTTTTAGTTTTCTGTTTAGTTCTAGGGGGACCAGTTGTACTGCCTGCTCTTGGATTCCAAGGAATAACTATAAATGCCCATACCAATCACTTTCCGTCCTTACTTGAGCTCCTTACAGTGGGTTTTAGATACATGAAGTAAAATTACTCCAAAAAAGGATATATATTTAGGTTGTTTCCAATTTTTCATTAAAGTGAAATGTATTTAAAATATATTTCAAAAGAGAATAGTCTGCGTATTACATGGTATAGACTCTTAATTTCTCCAGGAAGGTTGAATAAAAAATTACACTCCTATAGAATGTATAAGCATTCATTTTACCACACAATCTCCAACACTGAGTATCAACACTTTTAAAACTTTACTCATTTGTTAAGTTTTAAAAAATGATGCCTCATTGTATAAGTTTGCATTTCTACACCTAAAAGTAAAGCTAAGTATTATCACATAATGATTTTCCATATATACTAGAATCTATTCCTTGCCTTATTGTGAGCCAAAGATCTGTTGATTTCTGTGCTTACAACACATTGTTTTTTATTGTAGTTTTGTATTATAACATGCCTTCATATATAGCAGTACATTCCCTCCTCACTTATTTTGCAAAATTTTGCTGGCTAGTATCATGATTTTATTTTCCAAAATGAACATAGGATAAATTTTAAACTTTGTCTACCTTCAAAAAAACATAATAATGGGGCTTAGAATGTAATTAAATTAAACATACAAATTAAATTGGGAATAATTCAGTGTGTTCTGGAGCCAGCTCTTACCAGATTGGGGAAGCTGATTGTTACATATTCCAGAATTTTGCCAGGTAGTTTCCACCTTTGGGATCTCGAAATAGGCCATGGCAGCAGTTTTTACACCATGGAAATCAGACATGACAACTCAATAAAATATAGTATGCTGGATGAGATCCTGAAACAGAAAGAGAAACAAATTAAATGCAAATAAAGTATAACTTTATTGGTTTGTTAATTGTGACAAATGTACCACAGTAATACAAGATATCAAAAAGAGGACAAATTGGGTTTGGGATATACAAGAATTCTGTACTATTATACCTCTGTAACTTCTATGTAAATATAGAATTATTCTAAAATAAAAAGGGTGTTTATATTTTTAAAAATATGACCTCAACTAAGTTTTAAAAAATAAAATTTATGAGGAATATCATCAGAAAAATGCAGAAAATGATACATTTTACAAGACAACTAAGCAGATCTCCTCAAACAACTTAGTATCATAAGGAAAACAAAACTGTGAGGATTGTGCTATTAAATGAAACTTAAAAGCCATCATAACCATGCAATATGTGGCCCATCTATAAAAGACATTTTGAGAACAATTTGGAAATTTTTCATATGTGCTGGATATTAACTGATTAGGGAATTATTTTAACTCTATTAGTATTGTGACTACGTAGAAAATTGTCTATTTTTGAAGATTTGTGTTTAAATATTGAAGGCAAAATGTCATGATGTCTATAATTTACTTTAAAATTATTCAGCAGAAATAGATGATGCAAAAATATGAGTGTTCATTATGTTGCTCTCTAGTCTTTTCTGTAAGTTTTAAATTCTCCATAATTCTCCACTTCTCAGGAACTAGTACAGAAATATGCAATGATTTTACACATTAATAAGGAGTGGTCACAGTAGAAGGGAAGTGGCAGAGCATGTGTTTAGGTAGGTAGAAGGCTGGCCTGAGCCAGTGCTCTTGGTCTATGGGACATCCCCATAACTCTATAGCAGAGAGCTACAATGCTGACTCCCAAACCCAGGACCTTACAAGACCTTGGAGGATAGGCCCACTGAACCTCTGTACCACAGTGGGCCCCAGCATCATGAAAGTAGGCATCTCACTGAGAAAACTGATCTAACTTACACCAGCTACAGACACATGAGCAGTGAGGACAGAATAAAGGAAGGATGAGACACAGCAGCAGTGCTAAGACAGCACGTGAGCCAAAGCATCTTCTTCTGGAAGCCATGTCAGCTTCCCCTGCACCAAGATCCCATCTTGGGAAGGAAGAGGTAGAGGAGGAAGAGAAAAGACATAGGTTTTTAATAAGAAGGTACTGAGTTATGTTTATTTGAAAAATATACAATTTCCCACCACCTGAAGGCATGGTAGAATCCATAGCAAGTTAAGTCAAAGGAATGAAGAAAATAATGATTTGCACATATTTCAGTTAAAGTGTACAACATTTTGATCCCACTACATAAAATTATAACTTTTATTGAAGAGAGTCAGAGAATACACAATTTCTACTTTAAGGACTGGTTAATGCTTTCTTTGGGCCAAAATATGATCATATTAATTTTCTTGATGCTTGCAACAAAGAGACATTGGTACTTCATTGAGTTGAAAGTTTGCCACATGTACCTTTTAAATCAAACAATCATCATTTGCAGTCTCCAGGTTAGTGAGTTTCATTTGTTTTCTCTGCAAAAGGGAGCGTATTAAAACCCTACGTTCCAGAATCAGATGCACTTAAGCATTAAATCTACCTCTACTACTTCCTAGTTTTGGATCCTTGGCATGTTACTTAAAATCTCCATCACTAAGTTTTCTTATCCATAAAATGAGAAAAATAGTATGTACCTCAGCATCATTGTAGGATTAAATATTCATGCATATAAAAATCTTGGCCTATAGTTTTATGCTCAATAAACTACATGCTGGTTACAAAATCAATGTACAGAAATCAGTAGCATTCTTATATGCCAACAGCAGTCAAACTGAGAACCAAATAAAAGACTCACTATCCTTCAAACAGTAACAAAGAAAATAAAATGCCTAAGAATATATTTAACTAAGGAGGTAAAAGACCTCTACAGGGAGAACTATAAAACACTGAGGAAGGAAATAGCAGAGGACATAAACAGATAGAAAACCATACCATGCTCATGGGTCAACAGAATAAACATTGTTAAAATGTCTGTACTACCCCAAGTGATCTACAGATTCAATGCAATCCCTATTAAAATACCAGTATCATTTTTTGCAGATCTAGAACAAATAATTCTACACTTCATATGGAACCAGAGAAGACCCTGTATAGCAAAGGCAATCTTAAGCAAAAAAAAAAATAATAATAATGAGGCATCAATTTATCAGACTTCAAGCTATACTACAAGTCTATAGTAACTAAAACAGCATGTTACTGGCATAAGAACAGAGACAGACCAATGGAACAGAACTAAGAACCCAGATACAAAATCATCCTCATATAGCCATCTAGTCTTTGACAAAGCAGACAAAAACATACACTGGGGAAAAGAATCCTTATCCAATAAATGGTGCTGGAAAAATTGGATAGCCACATGTAGAAGACTGAAACAGGATCTGCACCTTTCACCTCTCACAAAAATCAACTCACGGTGGATAACAGATTTAAACCTAAGGCATGAAACTATAAGAATTCTAGAAGAAAATGTTGGAATAACTCTTACAGACATTGGTCTAGAGAAAGAATTTATGCAAAAGACCCCAAAGGCAATCACAGCAACAACAAAAATAAATAAACAGAACCTGGTCAAATTAAAAAGTTTCTACACAGCCAAGGAAACTATCACTAGAACAAACAGACAACCTACAGAATGGGAGAAAATATTCTCATGGTACACATCCAGTAAAGGGCTGATAACTAGAATCTACATAAAACTCAGGAAAATCAGCAAGAAAAAAATCAAACAACCCTATCAAAAAGTAGGCAAAGGACATAAACAGAAACCTTTCAAAAGAAGATAGACTAATGGCCAATAAACTATGAAAAAATGCTCAACACCTCTAATTATTGGGGAAATGCAAATCAAAACCACAATGAGATATCACTTATCTCCAGTGAGAACGGACTTTATCAAAAAGTCCCAAAACAATAAATGTTCGCGTGGATGCGGAGAGAAAGGAACACTCATACATTGCTGGTGGGACTGCAAACTAGTACAACCTCTGTGGAAAGCAATACGGGGAGACACCTCAAAGAGCTACAAGTGGAACTACCATTTGATCCAGCAATCCCACTACTGGGCATCTACACAAAGGAGAAAAAGACATTCTATAAAGAAGACATCTGCACTAGAATATTTGTAACAGAACAATTCACAATTGCAAAGCTGTGGAAACAACCCAAGTGCCCATCAATACTTGAGTGGATTAATAAATTGTGGCATATGTATACCAGAGAGACACAACCACAAAAAACAATGGTGATCTAGCACCTCTTGTATTTTCCTGCATAGAGCTGGAGCCCATTCTCCTAAGTACAGTATTACAAGAATGGAAAAGCAAGCACCACATGTACTCACCAGAAAACTGGTATTAACTGATCAATACTTAAGTGCACATATAGTAGTAATATTCATCGGATGTCAGACAGGTGGAAGGAGAGGAAGGGATGGGTGTATAGACACCTAATGGGTGTTGTGTGCACCATCTGGGGGATGGACACACTTGAAGCTCTGACTCAGGTGGGGCAAAGGCAATATATGTAATTTAAACATTTGTACCCCCATAATATGCTGAAATAAAAATAAATAAATAAACAAACTATATGTTGTTTTCCACAATAACTATGTTTTTTTTCCTCTTTTTATATCTAACAGTTTGGATATTTAGATTTATATAATTATATCTTTTTCTGTACATTTAGTTACATGACCCATGTGTTATTGTATATAATATTCTCCATAAATATTATATTTTTATTTTGTTTGAATTTAATGTCACACCTGCTTTATTTTTTGTTTTCTAAACAAATCTTTGTCCATTCTCATTTTTCTCTTAAAAAATTTTTTTCCTATTTATTTTGAGTCTTTCTCTAGACATTTTTTAACTTTTAACCAATAAGTATCCAGAAAGAGGAAATAGATCAAAAGGAAAAGATAATAAAAAAGTTAAAGAAGCACAGTATATAAGTCTTTAGACTGAAAAATCTCCAGAGTGGTGAATAGCAAAAAACCCACAGCTAGATATACCCTCATAACATTTTAGAATCTCAATGATAAAAAGAAAACCCTGGAAGCTACTATAGCAAAATAAGTCTCATTTTAACATAGTATATCTCATCAGTAAACTGGACCCCAGAAAACAATGGAGCAATAGTTCTCAAGTTCTGAGAGCAAAGAAATTGGGGCCAAAAATTCTATATTTAATTCTACATGTAGAATACCAGTGAAATTACGTGAAAAATAAAGATACTTCAAGTATGTAAGAACCCAGAATGTTGAACTTCCACCCCCATCCCCATTCCCATCCTTTCTTAGGAAGTTACTTGGAGTACTAAGAAGGAAAAGGAAGGAATAAACCAGGAAACAGCAAGATGTGGATCCAGGAAAGAGTGTATTCAATCATAAAAGCAGTGAAAGGAAATTGCTGGATGACAAGCAGTAGTCAAGAAGAGCTGAGCAACCAGGGCAGACAGGAACAGGAGATTAAAAATCTCTAGAGACACATCCACAGGAAGCAAAAGGGAACTCTTTGAAATTGCCAGTATGATTGAAATGATTAAAAAATAAAAGACCCTGTGGGGATAGTGAAGGCTCATTTTACTTCCATGGTAACAATACTCTTCAGGAGTTAAGCCAGGAGTCACTTCAAGAAAGAAATGGCTTTTAGTGAACAATATTTAAAGTCTGAATAATACAATCACTATTTATTGGTTATCAGCTTTCAGAATAAATCTATGGATAAAATATAATAGATATTTTGTCCATTATCTCTTTCTGGATAGCTATTACCCAATAAAAGATCACCTGGATTAGCTACTACGAGATGTGTCCTAGTTCATTTTACTGTATCTCTGTCTTTTTGCTCTACTTCCTGAGAGGCTTCCTCCAACTTCATTTTTCAGACCCTTCACTAAATTGTTTCCACTCAATTATATTTTTTTCAATCTCTAAAAGAGAGAGGAGAGCTCATTGGCAGTGTAAAAATAAAAGTAAGTGCAGCTAACAAGCTGGAAGGTGAAAGTGGAGAGAGAAGGTGAGAGGAAGGGTAGAATACTCATGTTCTCATCTGCTCCAAAGGGATATGGAGATGTTGGCTACACATATTGGAATGGAAAATAGAAGTGTAAGCAAATGATTTAAAATGAGGAAGTTGACTAATCAAGACATGGAGTTAAAAGCACATATTACTTAGTTATATGGAGGTAACAACATAAAGACATTAAAACAGAAATAGTTTTAAAAGGTGCCTTCTGGGGATAGAACTATAGGGTGGGGATGCAGGTTGGGGCACTGTTACATTTCATACAACTTCTATTATTTTGGACTCAGAAGATTTTTATGATATACATTATTACTTTGATTTAAAAAATGAAAACTTTTAAAACTGCTTAATAGAGTTGCAAGTATTAAATGAAATAATTAATATATAAAGTATCTTTCTAACAATTGTTTAAATAATAATAGGTACTATGTTCTTTTTGTTTAAGGAAAAGAGAGATGAGTTGCATTAAGGAGATGGACATATACACAGATAATTGAAACGTGGCAAGAATGGATGCTATAATACAGGCATATACAATGCAATATACGTTGGAAGCACAAAGTTGAGAGAGGCTGGGTCTGTTCAGAAACAACCAGAAATATCTCACAGAAGGGATTACATTTCAAAGGATTCCCATAAGCATGAGAGGAGACAGAAATCTGGGTAGGGACATGACAGGTCCAAAGGTGGGGTAGAAGAAAGGCTTAAGGGAAGAATGTGTAGTGTAGTGATACCTTAATGATAATTTAATACCAGCAAAAATTAGGCCATTTCACATCTATTTCATAGTAATGCTAAGCCACCGTGGTATAAAGTACATAATTCTATATTTTTTGAGACCCAGAAACATTTGCATGCATATCTTCAAAAATAAAAGGTTTCTTTCTGGCATTATAAGGAATTCCAAACACTTTATACGATCTGTTCGAAATCCACTTTACCTTATTGTTCTACCATTCCTATACGTAAAACTTACATTCTCATCCATTTCCTCCACAAAAATCTCATATTTTTCCTACAAATAAAAGTTTTCTTTTGTCATTCCCCCACACATAATCTTCATATGCTTTAACTCCTCAACAAATCTTTCATATCCTTCCAAATCTATCAAATCAATCTTCCATAAAATATTCTCAGTCCAACATGATCTCAAATCAGTTGCCTTCATTTTACCTACCAATTCAGTAGATATCAGGGATGTGGCCATTTCAACAGATCACAATTTATAATGCTATTTCCCCTTGTATTTTTAATTTATTATGCATTCAATAACTTATAGACTATATTCACTTTCTATTTCTGCTGTAACGGATTACAACAAATTTAGCAGCTTAAAATAACACAAATTTATTGCCTTATAGTTCTATAGGTCAGAAGTATGACACGGATCTCACCAGGAAAAAAAAAATCAAGATATTATCAGGGCTGTGTTTCTTTTTGGAGGTTCTAGAGAAGAATCTATTTCCTTGATCATTTAATTGTTGACAGAATTTAATTTCTTATGGTTGCAGGACTGATCCTGTTTTCTTGCTGGCTGTCAGCTGAGAACCACTCTCAGCTACTAGAGAACATTCACATTCCTTGACTCGTGGTCCCCTTCCTCTAACTTCAAAGCCAGCTATGAATTGAATCCGTCTCATGTTTTGAACCCTCTTCCTTTTATTCCATTGCTTGACTCGGGCAGAGAGATTGTCTGCTTTTAAGGATTGATTTAACTAGATTGGGCCCACCCAAATAATCCAGGATAACCTCTCCATCTCAAATTCCATACCATTAATCACATAAGCAAAGTCCCTTTTACAGTGTAATATAACATATTCACAAATTCTGGGAATTAGACTTCAGACATCTTGCAGGCATGGGGGGCAGTGATTATTCTGACTACCATATACACTATGCAATAATTATAACATAATTTATACTAGACTAAACTATAGACCCAAACCATCCAGTGCTTCACACAGGGTCTTACACATTGTACATAAACTATGCAATATTTATTATACACTGTACATAGTCTATACTATATTTATAGACTATATTATTCTATACTATAGGCTCCTTGAGAGCCATCAAGTTGTTAACAGTGTCAGGCACATTCCACATGTTTAGTTAACATTTATGGATTATATAGAATATTATGAGAAGAATTCTTCCTCATCGTTTTCAGTTCAAACGTTCTCCCTGTTGTTTTTCTCATTGTCTCTGGCAAAAATACTACTTACTTTAGAGGAAAGATAAGTAGTCTGTAATTTTAGGGCATCCATCAACCTGATACTGTCACAACTCCTCTATCCGTCTATAGTTTATCATTTAAAAATTTCTCCTTATTTTCTATTGTTCCTTCTTTGAGCAATATTTATTGTCTCTTCTTCATTTTCTTTTTCTAATACAAGTATTATTCTTTTCATTCACCCCTCCTCATTACCCTTTGCAACTTACCCTTTGTAATAGAAGATTTCAATTCCTTGTGGAAAGCTCAAACGGATACCAAAGAGTTAAGAATGGAGTGCCATTTGCTGTATCAGTTTGATCTGAAACACAAGGATAATGTTCCCAGCTGTGGCATCTGGCTCCTTGGCAATTTCATCAGACAGTGCCAGCCGTTATTGTAGAGTTCTGGGCTTGTCACAAGGATTAAGCTGTTGTGCAGCTGTTTCTGCTACCCCAGTTCAGTATAGTACAAGTTGGCTTTCAATTTTTCCTCTGAATAACACCTATTTTTCTCTAAATTCATTTTTTGTTAAAATACCTAGGGGATTTGGCTCTAAATAGAGTCTGCATTCCAACACTTGCCTGCAGAGGGGTTAAAAACATGTGTCATATTCACTTTCAATAGAATTTCAATAGGATTTTCAAATTAATTCCTTTGCAAAAGAAAAAGTAAAATGTAAAGTTTCTACTGTTTTTGTTCTAAGCATTTTTGTTTATTTGCAAGTATGGCTTTTTAATAATAGTACTCAAACAAAATCTAAAATCAGTGCATTGCTCTGTTAAACAATTTTTTTTAAATACATAAGTTACTTTAAGTAACTTTTCTAATCTGTTGTTACTGTCAGCACATAAAATAGAAAGTGTTTCTTAACAGAGTGTTTTGGTGAATGTACTCTTTATCTTTCTCATGAATTCATTTGCTAACTACAGTTGTTAAATTGCTAACTAACCATCAGTGTCAAAAGGATTGATCTAGTGTGCTCATTTTCAACTTAATTCTAATGTTCTTTAAGCAGCCTCATTCCTTTTAACAGTATGATGGCTCAGAATGAGACATACCATAAAATCATAGATTTTAAAACTGTGATGGAACTTAGAAATTATTTGGTGTTTCCATTTATTTTACAGACAATGAAACTGAAAGCCAGTAAAGTTAAATAATATGCCCAAAGTCAGACAAATCATTTGTGGCAGAAACAAGCCCAGAACTTAGTCCTTTCTAAGTCCTAGTCCAGTGCACTTTTTATAATCCTACCCTCCCTCACCCTGGTACAAGTTCATAGTCCAAGATTCTTAGTTTTACTCTTCTGTCAGAACCCAACCTTTTACCTGACCCGCTCTCATCTCCTCTGATCTACTACTTTCTCAAGACACCTTCCTCACCAGGCCTTTGTCTCCCTCTATTCTGTTTCTGCCTTTAGCCTCCAGTTCTCCTAATTGATTCTGAGAGAAGTCTAGGCACAAAGGGCTATCTTAAACCTTCTGTGAAGAGTACTCCCTTGTCATTAAAAAGCTGACACAATTAACAGATGCCCATCTACAAATGAAGAGAAAAAGCACTTATGGGACTCAGAATATTCAGAAATTATGAGAAAACTCAGTGTTTATGACTCTATGCATCTTGAGATGCAAGCTCTCTTAAAACAAAGAAGGCATGCTACCTACGTAGAATTTCTCATACCATTCCACATCCCACCCTAGAAATGCTATATATGAAGAATTAGTCATAGTATTCGCACTCTATCCTAGTGATTCAAGTCTAGCCTTTACTCTGAATGCTAAGTGATTCTTCTCTTTGAAGCCAATTATTATTATCTAATGCGTATTCAATGGGTTTGACTAGTTCTACCCTTTCCTCACTTTCCTACTCAGGGTGTAGAAATTATAATGTCCATTTCTTCAGCCTTGTTAATTGAAATCTTTGCATTAGATTTGGAAGGTGATTAATAGTTTCATTAGGTAGCTGTTCTCAGGGAACAAGACAAAAATATTTCTCTGCAGGTTAGGTGTTACTGAAGAAATTAGGTCAGAATCCATCAAAGTGTGGCACAGCCCCACAAACAGGAGATGTATACACTGAGAAATTCATTATGTCAAGAGACTTGAGAGCAATGACATCCACACTCATCAGCTACCTCAGGCATTTAGTTGTAAAGTAAGGAATGTGCATTTCTACACAAGAGAAAAATAATGTTCCTTTGGATGCTTGTAAACAAAGTAGTTAGTAACCAAAAGGCAACCTGAAAGAGACTCCTGCTGAAGATAGAGTAATGTCTTTGCTAATGGAGAGAATATTTGTCTCTGCCTAAGAATGAGGGGGGATACTTATAAAAATAAAACTCTCTGAAATGTAAGAGCAAAAAAATGTTTTCCTATTGACTCCACTTTAAAGTATACATTATATAATATAAATTATGGAAAAAAGAAGGAATATAATGCATTTGGGTAAACAAGATTATGTTAATGGGTAAAAACAGTCAATATGTATTAAGGTTTAATCACATGGTATTGGACAAAAGTTAATCAAAGTTTGCCTTACCCTTACTTGCTAAGAGTTTATAATCTGAAACATTAATGCCACAGGCATAAATGTAAAAGAAGTCAACCTGATTTATGCAAGGGATATTTTAAATAGTTTTGTTTATTTTGCCATCTGAGAATATTTTCAAGTCATACTATAGTGTATGTAGCTGAAGTCCCTTGGGGAGAGTATGAAGAAAAACAGAGGACAGTTGAAAACAATGAGTTAAGCACTGATAAGGATGCAAAAAAAGAAAAGTACAGAAATTCAATGCATGATGTGGCATCTTTCCTAGAGTTAAGGCCTAACAAAATATATCAAACACATCCAGTTATGCAGGTCTCAGGGCCAGTTCAAACCTCTCTTCCTCCTGAATCTCAATCATTACCCTAAAATTTGGGTTAATTTGAGGCCAGTATAGTAGAGTACCCATAAGTCCCTCAGCATAAGCCAGAAGAAGTCTGACAGCACAAACTGGCACCCAGACCACCCCAGGCTCCCAAATATTTTCAAAGATGAGCTCCTTCTTGGCCAGATCTGCTGTTAGTAATTTAAACCAGAATCAGCCTAATTTTCTGGACGTAGAGGATAGAACAATTTTTACCTTACAACAGGGTTTTTCTATAGGATAAATTTCTACAAAGGGAACTATTCATCATTTATTAAAATGTCAAGAAAGAATGACGATGAAATTTTGTAGCCTGAATATAAATAAACATATTGTTCAACTGCCTGTTATTGAATCAAACTTCAATAAGGGTTTTAAAAATTGTGGTGAATATCTCATCCCAATCAATACATTTGGATCTATCAGGCAACACTGAAGTGTAATCATCGGATATTCTGTGTTCTTACCTGTCAGCATGCAGGCTCTGTTTTATAAAATCCTCTAATTTTACATGAAAACAAATGATAAAATGATATAGCGAAGGCTGACCTAGAAATTGTTAAATAAATGCAAGAAACATACTACTGGAACAAAAGTGAGAAAAAAATGAAAAGTCCTTGATCTCAAAGGAAAGCCAGGATAAATCGTTGTCATGTTTTTTCCCCCTGTATAAAATAAGTGTTAAATAAAATACCATTTTTGTTTTGATACTTATTGTTGGAGACTAAGTGCTACTACACTGACCTTTTAAAAATAATGTACAATCCACCCTTAGGTGTTTTTTTTTTTTCTTTCTATCAAACTCAGTCCTTCTTATACTAAACATCCATCCCATTTTATCTCATCTGATAGTTAGGCCTACTCCCTGAATATGAAACACTCTCAGAACATGAAAGACACATAAGATTTGAGTAATGAATAGTCTAGACAACAACTATAAACAGATCCTCTGAGGAATACAAACACCTATTAGACCAAAATAGAAATATGTCATAACTTCTAGGGGTCCTTGGGTGCTACGTACATTTACTAGTGAGTGGTTTTTACAAGTCATAAGACTACAAAAATACTTTCCTGAAACATGAACTACATAAAATGAATTGTTTTGGTCTAAGAGTCAAAGCCATTTGCTTAGGTTGAGCAAAACTATTACATGTGCCAAGGCTACAGTTTGTCCAACCATTTTCAGCAGCATATTTAAATGCTCTAATGTCCCTATGGATTTTTTTCCCCTCCAGTGAATTAGATCTAAGTTAATGAGAACCATTAAATCTACTTTAGTTGAGTCTCTTAACTGAGTTTCTTCAAGTTGTTTCTTTCTCAGATGCCTTGTGAGATTTTTTATTTGTTCCATCAGAGTTGCTTTGAATTAAAACCTTTGCTGCTCTGTAAATTCATGATAAAACAAAAACACCTGACGATATTTAGAGGTTAAGTGGATATGATCTGCAGCTGACCATGTACAGCATGATCTGAAAATGCAGTTTGATGCAAGGCCTAAGCTCCTGTGACATTCAAGTTTTAAGTGATGCTCAAGGAGATGGAAGGATTGGCTCCACATATATCCCAACGTGCACTAGTCTTCTGTCTGTTAACTTACTAATGAACCATGATTGAGTAAAGTAATGAAGAGTTTACAGAGAGCCCCAGGAAACCAATTTCCAATTTTGCAACCAGCAGGCTTTAACTTCACTGCAGCCTTTGCTAATTTTGTCTGGAAGCAGACTTGGATACTAAATGCCATTCCTGCCTTGTGATTCAGACGGACTTTTCTAATCCCTATCTACTTGCCCATTAATAAATGTCTCTTCATAAGATCCATTTCATTTCTCTCCTTAGTTGTTATAAATAGGCCTAGTAGCTAAAAATTGTTAAAATGAGAAATCAAACTTTAACCACTTTGAAAATTAGAAACATTGAAAAGCACTGATCTCCTGTCTGACCTATATGAGGCAAGAAACTAAATGTAAGAGAATGGTCTCAAATTGATTTATGATAAAATCAAGTAGAAATGTATAAAACAATTACGTATTGCTTATTTCTATGGTTTAAAGTAGGTTTGGGGGGGGGCTTCTGTTGTTTTTATGTTTTTTGTGGTTTTTATAGACAGGGTCTCACTCTCACCTAGGTTGGAATGCAGTAGCTCAATCATAGCTCACTGCAACCTCAAACACCTGGGTTCAAGCGATCCTCCTGCCTTAACCTCCTAAGTATCCGGCACTACAGGTGCAGACCACCATGTCCAGCTAATATTTTTATTTTTTATAGAGATGGAGGTCTTGCTATGTTTTCCCAGGCTGGTCAAAAACTCATGGGCTCAAGCGATCCTCGTGCTCTGGCCTCCCAAAGTGCTAGGATTACAGGCATGAGCCACCACACGTAGCCTAAAGGAGAATATTTTCAGTGTAATTCAGTATGCATAATTCATTCATTATAATTTTTGACTTATAATAAACTGCAATCTAATATTTTTTGAAAAGCTCTTTATATATTCAATAAAACTTCTTTATATACTCAACAAAACTTCTGAAAATAAGCATGATAATTTATATGAATTGTAAAAATGTGTCGCTGATAGAACTACTTTCATGTCATATAGGAGTCCCTGGTCAAAACTTCAGACACACCAGGATATGCTTGTGCATCACTGACTAGTCAATTTGTCTAAGAAATACTTGTTTTTTTTAACAAATATTGGTAAATATGAGCACATTTTCCTCTAATTCCAAAGAAATTGTCCTCTTTTTACTTTTGGTTATTGGAGAAGCACCAAAGTACAATTTATGTCTACGTAGACTCCTTCAAATTGACTGTGGTCTCCTTTAAAGAAGTGTGAGAGAAAATCCTTCTTTATCTGACTTTAGTGACTCAAAGAAGAAAGATAAAGAAAAATCAAGGCATATTAATGCTGGTGTGGTAAAGACATAAGTCAATATTCATCAATAATCACCAGGCAGGTGAATGAGGAAAGTTTCTTTCAGACAAGCCTAAAAATCTTTTAACTGGAAGTCAGAGTAAGGAATAAAAGTAATTTCTCCTTTTATTTTCACTGCCATTAACTGCTACCTTTGAAAGTATGTGTAAATGATCTCTCATCATCAAGAACACTTTCTGGTTACTATATCAAAGAAATGGGACTCTGTCAATAGCTCTTCAAGATGCGAGTTGTACTACTCAATTAGAAAAAAGAAAGGAACAAGGCTCTTTCTTTCTTTTTTTTTTTCTTTTCCATTTAAAAGGTGAAGAAAGTAAAACACATCATGCAGACGAAAATGGCTCTAGACATTATGGCTGTAATGTTGTTATCTCTGAAATCCTTTCCCACTTGTTCCAGCTGAGTGAAGACTGCAGGCCTCTTGTGGATAAAAATCTAAATGCTTCAATGGCACTGAAAGAGCCACATGCCCGTCAGCATTAGCAAAGCTGGACATTTCTTTTGCATTTTCTTTGTTTGGGTAAGATGCCTATTTTAAATCATAATACACAACAAGGCAAGGTATGTAAACCTCAAAGCCTATATATTTTAAATAACCTTTCACAAATTTTAAATTATTTTTAGCTTTCACAGTACCATGCTTGTCCAGAGTCCAGCCTAATAAATGCTGACACTCCTGGCTCAGTTTAATTAACAATGAGCAAGCTGTGTGAAAACACAGTGGGAACACTGAAGCACGGCTATGTAGTGCTCCAAGCATGCTACTGTCAATCAAGGACCTAAGTCCGGCCGGAATCCAGTTTTCAAAGGAGCCCTGGGTGAGATATTCTGGCAATGTCTCTGTTGCATAGCATTTTCATTGAAAGTGCTTTTCATTTGCTCCATACTAATAACTGCCTACACACTTTGTAATAATTCTAATATCTTAAATGTGTGAACCTCCCTAGAATTTACAAATGCTTTTTATGCATTATCTCATACAAACCTAAAACAAACATGTTTGTCTGTTTTTGACATAAGAGAATATTGAGGCTCAAGAAAGAAAATGAATTTAACCAAAACCATACAGCTACCAAGAACCAGAACCTGGATTTCAACTCAGTTTTCCAACTCCAAGCCTATACCTCTTTCAATTTTACAGCAGCTGCTTAGAAAGTTTAAAGCACAGGTACACAGGATTATGACCACTGTATATGGAGGTGGTAAGCCACAGGGCACGTTGTAACTCTGGCAGCTCAAGCCATGGTTTTATCTTTTTGCACAAAACTTAAGTGGTACAAAGAAATGTTATAATAAATGTTTACTGAAAGAAAAAATAAGCTACAGTATATGAATATAACAAACTGTCTTGATATTACATAGTACTCTTTCTCACATGATGTAACATGAGACTCTAAATAGATATCAATGAAAGCATCCCTATTCTCAATTGTTCTTTAACTTACTCACCTATAATCATAGATGCAACGTATAAAACTTAGTTTGATTCAAGGGAGGCAAACTGGATGCTAACAGTTAATATCACTTATTATAAAACATTTGGAATCCAAAGAATGAGAGAATAATCTCTAAAGGAAAAGCCACCCAAAAGAGTGTACAATTGTCTAAAAAGTGATGATGTTAATTCAACATTTCCCAATGAAGACAAGCTCAATTTTCTACCAGAGTATTATGGCTTTTCCATCATTGAGCTCCATGAGACTGAATCTCCATCTCTTGCCCCACAGCACATGGATAAGAAAAGAAGAGATGTTGATCTAGTTCAGTAATACAAACGGCACTGAAATCTGAGGAATTCTTATATTTTTACTAGAAAAAACAGGTACACTGGGTGGTTGGTGCTAGTCTAGATATTTTTTGCATGTAGACCAGCAAACAGTTGAATTTAAAACGTGGTATTCATAAACACATTTAACAAGCATTTTATTAGTATTCCCTATGCTAGACAGGAGAGAATGAAAAAGTATAAGACACACTATAATCACCTAAAGATACTCAATCCTACATGATTCCTAAAGGTAAGCAGAACTGTGTACATGGCAAGACATGGAGTGAAAGAAATAAATGGTGAATGAAGATATAGTTCCCTTCCTTCCTGGTCTTTCTACAGTACTGATCTAGCAGTTAGCAGTTCAGTGCTTGTTCAAAGCATCTTGAGTTATAGTGCCCATCCACTCGTCCATGGAACAAACATGCTTAGGGCAAGCTATTGAAATCTTTCCACTTCTACTCAAGTCAACTAAGGCACCAAAACTACAAGCTCTTAGAGAGGTTACATGATAATTCAGTCATGGAAACAGAATAGAATCGTAGTTCTTTCTTAACTCATAATGAAGATTTCTCTAAAATAATTAAGCAAATCCATGGTTATAGGAATCATTCAATCAATGTCCTCAGGTATTCATGCATAAAAATATCTTTAACCCATTGGTGAAATTAACAGAAAGTATAATTAAAATGCATCCTGTGGCAAAAGAAAGGTCAAGGGGCTGAGGAAGAGTACATTTCTAGGTAAATTGCAAATATTACAAGAAAATAAAATTTGTAAAAGCAGGGTGAGACAATCATTTGACCCAATGAAATTGAAAACAGAGACAAAGATACAAATATTCAAGATTTTAGGTTTTCATTTTTTTTATTCCATGGTCTATTTTTTATGTAATTTCATAAAGAACATGTTTTGTACACAAATCCTCTTCCGCTAATTGAAAATGTATTTTGAAGGGAATGCATCAGTGAAACACTTTATTCATTTCCAGTACCAGATTCGATGACATTTGCAGAAATAGCTCTCCATTATCTACATTGTATTACTTGGTAAATTTAGCAGAAAGAAGAGGATGGAAAAATATGAAAACACAAAATGTGAAAATAATGAAACTTTAATGTAGCACAAAAACTGTGACAGATGTAAAGCCTCAAAGAGTCATTAAATTCTTCCCAGTCCATCTCTTTTTATCTCTCTCATCCCTTCACTATCAATTATTTCTAATGTTGTTCCTTTTTCTTGCTAGACTCATGGAAGCACTAATAACTAAACTGATCTCTGGCACTACAAGTATGACCCCCAAATCATGTGGTATAGAATTTCTCTAAGTGAAGAAAATTATAGTAATTCTATCAGAAATGTTTTTAGTCATTATAATAGCCATAGTGTTTATACTTACATTCATCCTGAAAGAGGGGCTAAGATTTAATATTTTATTTTGCTATATAGTTCAGATAACTGACTCATCATAAATTTGTCCATTGTTTCTTATATTCACAACATACTGCAATAAGGGATATGTTGGTCATTTTAGCATGGATCAATTCATATGAAAAGATCCCTAAGCTATGCTTATCTGTGATTGTCAAGTACAGACATCCACCTAAATACACTTAAAAATTATACTGGAGGCCGGGTGCGGTGGCTCACGCCTATAATCATAGCACTCTGGGAGGCTGAGGCGGGTAGATCGTTTGAGCTTAGGAGTTTGAGACTAGCCTGAGCAAGAGTGAGACCTCGTCTCTACTAAAAAAAAAAATAGAAAGAAATTATATGGACAACTAAAAAAATATATACAGAAAAATTAGCCGGGCGTGGTGGTACATGCCTGTAGTCCCAGCTACTCAGGAGGCTGAGGCAGGAGGATGGCCTGAGCCCAGGAGTTTGAGGTTGCTGTGAGCTAGGCTGATGCCATGGCACTCTAGCCTGGGCAACAGAGTGAGATTCTGTCTCAAAAAAAAGAAAAAAATTATACTAGAATCCCCTGATGCTATCAGATTTATTTAAAGTAATAAAAACTATTAGATCTTCGGGGCCCAATTTTAAATTGTGATAGCTGACAAAGGTAATCATTTACACACAACAATACTTAAGGCCATTATCTTGTATAGTATAAAAAGAAACAAATACTTTACACCAGAAACCTTTTTTCTTTGGAAGATTCTCACTGTCACTCTTCTTTCTGATATCTTAAATATGACTTCTAGCTCTACAGAACCATAAGAAAAGGGACAGTAAAGATGGGTGGTTGGCAGTTACCTGCCACTAAATAATGGTAATTGCCAAGTGTTTTACTCTCTTGTGGGCCTGGACCTGAGAAGGGCAGAGGTGGATGGGCAGAGGATGAATACCTAAAAAGAGCAAGGGTTGTTTATCAGAAACATCAGAATCTTCCTTTATTTATATCCTTTCTTCGTATGTATCACTAATTGAAAACTGTACTTCTTGGAAGAATTAAGCCTGGCAACACTCCAAGTTTTAGGATCACCTAAGGAGGCAGAAGAGCAAAAGAGTTGAGAAAAATGTGTCTTGGAATTGAGCTCAGTTCTGGCACACATCTGCTGTGACTTTAGGAAAACGACTTAAATTCTGAGATGTACAGTGGACTCATGCTTTACATGAAGGGGTTAGACAGATTCTAAAATCAGAGACAAAAATCCCTAATTGTAAAAATTACTCTTGGAAATCCCTGTGTAATTTTCTCTTTCATGTTTCATAAATTATTTCTTTATATTCTTCCTCAAATATGTTGACGAAGTTTTCCTGGCCTATGAAATAACATTTTAGTTTTTCTCAATAGTCAGTAATTCCAAAAATTACTCACACAAGTTCTTTATGCCTTTCACCAAAATGTACTGTTTCAGATGCTTTTGAAGGCTATATAAATTCCAACTTGCACAATTTCATAGGGCAAAACTCTACCACCTATCATTTTTTTCCCCATATAAGATCATAGATTTGAATTTCCTCTTTGGTAGAGGCACTTTGGTTGTAAATAGCAGAAACTCACACAAGCTAGCTAATCAATAAAGGAAAAAATTTGTTCTAAGGACTCAAGAATAGCTCATGGAACTCATGGAGAGTTGTGTCTCCTGAGAGTCTGGAATCAGCAAGTGTAGTGTCAGGAAACAAAATTACTCTCTAACTTTGGAGACTTTGTGGACTTATATTTGCTTCTCACTGTATAATCTTTCTAGTTTTTCTCTCTCTGAAAAGTAGGTTTTCTCCTTTCTAAGGAGATTTTGGAAGAGGGTTTCCCCAAAATGAAAAACTCAGCCATTGAAACTGCAACTGACTATTGGCTCAGAAATTCAGTCTCTAAGTAATGGAAAAAAGAATCCTATTGAATGAGCTTCAGTCTGGCTCTGGCCCAAGCAACTAGGGTCAGGGTTCAAAGGATGGAGATCACGTGATATAAAAAAAAAATAGCTGAAAGGGCTCGGTAACATAGATGGGAAAGATTTTTCAAAGAAAAGGATCATAGATGAGGGACATACTCCCAAATATCTTTAATAATGTTCTTTCAAAATACAATTAACAGCAGACACTTACATATGGAATAGGTAGGAATACTCAGAAGAATTTCTCTAGGATTAATTAGCTAAGAAAAGATTAACCAGATGATTACAAGGGAAGTATTATGAGGCACTTAGAAATTAAGGGATTATGATAGTTTCATTATTCTTTGAAAAATGATCACCCAAGGTGCTACAGTCTGAATGTCTGTGTTCCCCCTAAAATTCACATGTTGAAACCTAACCAGCAATGTCATGGTATTAGTAGATGGGGCTTTTGGTAGGGGATTAGGTCATAAGGATGGAGCCCTCATGAACGGGATTAGTGCCCTTGTAAAAGGCCCCAGAGAGCTGCTTTGCCCCCTCCATCAAGTGACAATACAGGGAGAAGCCATCATCCATGAACAAGAAAGTGGGCCCTTACGAAACACTGAATCTGCACCTTGATCTTGGAATTCCTAGCCTCCAAAGCTGTGAGAAATAAATTCCTATTGTTTATAAGCCACTCAGTTTATGGTATTCTGTTATACCAGCCTGAAAAAACTAAAATAAAACACAAGGGCAATTAAACTCTTATATATGTATATAGCACATCAAAACATCAGAGAAAAAAATATCTTCTAAATTACCTAAATGACTTTTTGAGAAACTTCCTCTGAGGTGCTGTTCAAATTTGGCCTGGTTTTGTTTATGCTTACATAACTTGGTATACTTCTTTGCTAATGACAATATTGGTTTTTAAAACCCAAAGCAGTCAATCAGAAATAATAGCTTGTTTCTGAAACAAAATATGAATCTTTAAAAACCCCAAATGTATAATAGTAAGTTGTCTATCATGCCTGCAGAAAAATATTTCACTTTTGATAAATAGTCTCGAGAATGTGAGATTCCATTTTTTTTTTGATTTATGACAAGTTTTTTACCAAGTGAATGGGCTGCTGAATGTCTAGAAATTACATTTTCATATAAATTGCATTTTTAAAAAAATCACATGATTTATCCCATTTAAACAAATTGGGAAAACACTAGGATATTCAACATATGCATTAGGTTTATTCCCTCCAGTCACAAACTACAGAATTTGCTTAAACAGTTAATATTTTCCCAAGGATAAACTTTCTGAATATAAGAAAAAGCATACAATATGCCATTCCCACTTCTCCATCCATGGCTATAAAAAGTGGGGAGAAAGCTGTAAATGTTTTAGTAGGTCAGGCAAATTTTTTATTGAATTTTATAACAATGCTTTAATGGTGAATTTTAAAATAGTGTTTTCTTCTAAAATTATATAACTACCTCTGAAACTCTACATTAGTTTCATAAAATATTTATTATGTTTATATAATCAACATAATCTATGGAAATTTTTCATTCTTTTATTTCTGTCTGTAATGAGAACTGGACAAAGATCATGAAAGATCTGAAAGACTTTTTTTTTTTTGAGACAGAGTCTCGCTTTGTTGCCCAGGCTAGAGTGCCGTGGCGTCAGCCTAACTCACAGCAACCTCAAACTCCTGGGCTTAAGCAATCCTGCTGTCTTAGCCTCCTCAAGTAGCTGGGACTACAGGTATATGCCACCATGCCCGGCTAATTTTTTTTTTCTATATATATTTTTAGATGTCCAAATCATTTCTTCCTATTTTTAGTAGAGACGGGGTCTCACTCTTGCTCAGGGTGGTCTCAAACTTCTGACCTCGAGCAATCCACCCGCCTCGGCCTCCCAGAATGCTAGGATTACAGGCGTGAGCCACCGCACCCGGCCTGAAAGACTTCTTAATAAAAGCAGTTGCTGCAATTATTTAGGGTTTATTATGTGCCATTCACTATGCTAAGTTCTTCATATTTGTGAAGTCACGTCATCCTCCCAATAATTGTATAAAGTAAATAGCATTATTCTTCCCATTTTAAAGACGGGAAACTTGGAGAAGAACCTTGACCATGGCTCATGGTTAGTAACTAGTACAGCCAGGTTCTGCTCCAAGTGTGTAGGACTAAAGCCTATGTATTTACCTAATACGCTATAATTTTGTGGGCCCTAGACATGGGTTTTAGCAAGATGAAGAATTGTCTTTGTGTTAATGGAACCCCAGAAACAATACCCTTGGTGTTATTTGCCAGGCTGCCTTCTTTTTTACTATGGGTAGAAGGATTCTGCTGTGAATCATAGGGTTTGCATTGGGTCCAAGGTACAATGGCTTTTTGACTATGAGAATCCAAGTGTTATCAGATTACCCCTTCCCTTAAGGTAGTACTTTCAATCTTTTCTTCCACAACCTAGATTCTACTTGTCCAGGTAAACTTGTCAGGCTCTGGATCTGAGCTCTGAAAATCAGAAAAATGAGAAAATACTAGTTCTCATGGTAAAAGCCAATCAAGGCAGATTCTTGCTGCCTCATTTCTGCCCGTCATTAAGCAGGGGACACTAGCAGGACTTTTGACTGAGGCCCCCTAGACCCTGTTAAGATCAACTCACAAAGCCAACGGAGAACATTTTCAAAGCTTTAAAATCTCAACTTTATTTTAACTTAGGATATTTTTATATACTTTGGGGGCAGATATAAGAGACTTTTCAGCAGAAATATTAATTTCATATTTTTGTGGCTACCAATTCAATTCCTGGATGGGCATCAAGCACCTGCAGTGTAAAATATCTTTTTGTAATTCCTGGACTTTTTTCCCTAAAGCCTAACATAGTTAGAATGTCTTCACTGTAATAGAATATTTGAGTCTTAATGAAGCAATTAGAATGACCTATTCTTAAGCCTAGACAAAATATTCATACCATATTGTCAACTGACCTAGTTATCATCTTCTTATCCTTCAAAGACTAATTTCCTGCCAATTTGGATTAAATTTCTATTGCATAATTACCAAGAACCTCAGGAATCTCTATACCCTCTGCAGTCTTAATCAGACCTTTAACTTTGCTTAATCACCTTCTGGCCCACAAGGATTGAGATATGAGATATCTGACCTATATCCCTATAACTTCTGTAACTTCTTTCCTTAATGCACCAATGAGTGATTTGTTATATTTAAAACATTTTTGCCTCTGTATTTTGATGATGCTATAGAACTTTTGAGTCTCAAATTGAATATGGGCATCAGTGACAAGCAACACAGACACTGAAGACACATAGTACAGCTGGTTCAAGTCTTTCTCCTGCACCAAGCCATAGCTGGACTTATTCCTTCATGAATCTTTTATTATTCTTTAAAGAAATACAGATTGATCCAGGCAAAATCCTAAAAGCCAAAAAAGAATAAAATCAAGGAATATGGTGAGTGAGCCAATTTGTATCTTTATTTTTGCAGCAATCTCCTAACTAGTTTTCCACATCCATTCTTGTTTTCCTACAAACTCACCTCTACGTAGTAGTGTGTCTTCTTCAAAACATAAATCTGATCATGGTGTCTCCCTTTCCAGGGAAATGGGGAGTTACTAAGAATTGGCAAAAAAGTTTTAGTTAAGCAAGATGAATAAGCTCTGGAGAGATCTCCTGTGCAACATCATATCTATACTCAACAACAATCTATTATTATACACTTAAAAATTTGTTAGGAGGGTAGATCTGATGTTAAGTGTTATTACCACAATGAAATAAAATTTAAAAAAAATCTAAAAATAAATAAATAAAACCCCTGAGAAATTAGAAAGCAATAGCAACAACAAAAACAATTCCACAGCTGCGGACATGATGTACACCAGAGTGAGAAGCAAACATTGTAACTGGAGATACTTGTCTATTAAACCTTTCATCACAATTGAAATATCCTTTAGAGTAAAGTAATTAACAGTCCAATTAATTAAATATTCAATTAAAATAAAACATAAATCTAATCACATCATGCTTTTGCTTAAAGCAGTCAATAGTTTCCTATGGCTCTCTGGCAAGACCAAATTTTTTAAAGCCCTATAAATGCTAATATAATCTGATTCTTACTTACTCCTCCAATCTCACTGAGCTACACACTATTTATTCCAGCTGCATTGGTCTTATGTCAGTTCCTTCAACATTCCATGCTGCCTCTCACCACAGGATGTTTGCATATGTGCCCTTTGCATGGAATGCTCTCTCCTCACCCCATCCTGCTAATTCCCATTCATCCCTCAAATTCCCATACAACTATTCCTTCTTCAGAGAAGCTCTCCCTGAAAGCAACTCTCCAAGTCATTGAGTAACCAATTACAAGCTGTAACTTTTCCTGGGATAGGTCTTTTATCATACATAATTGTAATATGCAATTGTTGGTGACTATTAATATCTGCCTCTCCATGTAAGCTCTACGAGGGCACAAAGCAAGTCTATTTTTGTTTATAATTTTACCGATCACCTAGCAAAGGCCCTGGAAAATAGAAATATTCTTGTTTGTTGAATGAATAAATCAACGTCTGTGGGTCAGTCTTTTCTAAAACACAGGTTAGCAAAATCACTGTTTCTTGTATTCTACATTCAGATGCCAATAACCTAGAAGACTATAGCCTGGGCAATTCATTTGCATAATTCAGCTAAGGAAAAACAAGACATTTCAAGCTATTAACCATAGTGTTTGGGTTTCTTCACATCATTATTTTTTACTATGCCATACCCAAGAAGGAAGCATAATCATATCTCAAGACACCTCAGACGGGCAGGTTAGAGGGTGGGAAACAGTCACTGCCCAAGAATTCCATACAAAGACAATAAGAAGCCAGCCATTAGTCTGTCATCAGTCTCTCAAAACAATGATGAGGAATAATCCAGGACTACAAGAACCAAATCATAACACAATACTTCAAAATTGGAGAATGTGTAATGGAGAAGAGATGTAATAAAGAACATGTGGGACCAGGGAGGACATTGTAGTTTTACAAAGGACTCCAATGAGTGCCACTATGTAGCAGATCCTGGGTCAGATTATCTGATAAGGAAACCCTGGAATCAATATAGGAGTTAAGGGATCAGTTCCAGGTCATCAAAATCTTTTATGATGATGAAAGATAAATCCCTTAATATGGGAGAAAAAAAATTTTGCAGTGTTTTTTATAGCTTCTAGAACATGCAAATATATATTCAATCTATGTATTGATGAGGGGAGAAAAGTCCATTTTAAACTTCTTATCTTAAATAAATATCTGCAGAATAGAAAATACTGATCTAGCAGACAAGCTCTAGAATTTTAGAAAACAGTCAAAATTGTGGACAGGCAACAGTAATAAATGCATAATTTAAAATTTACAAAAATTTAAATGCACAATTTCACACAACCCTAAATCTACACAGAGTCTGCAAGTTTCATTTATTTGCCTTGTAACATTCTGGTTCATAGGCCAAACTTTCCCCAAATTTGCCACTTTAGATTTTCTATGTTCTTCGTGAAGAATGCTGCTAATTTCTAAAAACCACCATTTGGGGTGGTAATTTAGATAATGCTGTTTATCTATTTAACATCCTGGTAGCACTTGTGTGGTAGGCTGAATAATGGATCCCCCAAAATAACTGCATTCTAATCCCTGTAACCTTCCACCATTGCTTTACACGGCAAAGACTTTACTGATATGATTAAGTTGAGGATCTTGGGATGGACAGATTATCTTGGATAATCTGGGTGGGCCCTAAATACAACCATATGTGTCCTCAAAGAGTGAGGCAGAGAAAGATTTTACTAACAGACAGAACAGGAGAAGGCAATGTGACTTTGGAGGCAGAGATTAGAGTGGTGGGACCCAGCCAAGGAATGCTGGCAGCTAGCAGAAGCTGGAAGAGGCAAGGTATGAACTCTGCCCTGGAGCCTCCAGAGGGAGCACAGCCTTGATTTGGCCCCATGAAACTGATTCCAGAACTGTGAGTGAAGAAATTAATACAAATTTATGGCAATTTGTTATAGCAGCCACAGGAAGCTAATATTAATACAACTTGTTGAAGTTATGTTATTTAGTTTCCCACAAAGCAAGAATTAATCTAGCTGCATTTAGGTCACTGTTTTGTCTGCGAAAGAGGAAAGTGTCCTCTCTTTCAGCCAGTGAGCTTCCTCAGATACCAAAGTCAGGACACCCAAGAAATCTTTGTACATTCATTTATGCTTTTGTACTAAGTGACATTAGACAATACAGTAATCCTCCTTTATCCATGAAGGATATGTCCCAAAACCCTCAGTGAATGCCTGAAACTGCAGATAGTACCAAACTCTCTATATATTATGTTTTCTCCTATACACACAGTGTGGCACACACTTTTGCAGTTTGAGGTACAACAGCAAAACTATCATGAATTTCTTTTTGCTTCTTCGCAATGTCATGAATAGAAGATTTGTTCTTACTGTAGAACTTAACAGCCCTACCATCTTTTTTCTACTCTTCTTAAGTCCAGAACTTTCACCTTTTCACTTAAAGGAACCATTTTATGGCTTTCTCTGACATATGTGAATTGCCAGCCACACTACTCTTGTGCTTTGCAGTCATTATTAAATAAAATAAAGGTTATTTGAACACAAGCACTGTGATACCACGACAGTCAGTCTGATAACTGAGGCAGCTACTAAGTGACTAATGGGCGGAGCACATATACCACATGGATATGCTGGACGAAAGGATGATTCACATCTCAGTCAGGACAGAGTGGGGCACCATGAGATTTCATCACACTACTCAGAATGGTATGCTATTTAAAACTTATGAATTGTTTATTTCTGGAATTTTCCATTTAATATTTTCAGACCACAATTAACCATAGGTACCTGAAACAGCAGAAAGCAAAACCATGGTTAAGAGATGACTACCATAATTACAATTAATTGATGCCTCAAACTACAGGAGCAATCCTTCAAAAAAGTATTTATAAACTATAATTTAAAGCCAAGAAAACTATTCAAATTGGCTAATAGTTTATTGTAACACAGCATGCTCATCAGAGCACTAAGAACGACAACTGCAAATACTATAAACTGATTTTAAGTCTTTCCACAAACATTTCATGAACAAACATTAGGAGTAAATAAGCCAATTAAAGATAAGCTTCCTAACTTCAGTCCAATGTAACGGAATTGGGAGTTGATGGACCTGTGAGGCACTAGCCTTACTGAGGCAAACAGCAGCTGAGGGGAGCACAGTGAGAGGCCTGAGTCCTCTTCACAGGTTAATGCTGCTACTGCTGCTGCGTTCTATCCATCAGGTACCAGTGATGACTTGAGTTTCAACCTATCCCTATCCTCAGGACAGAAGAAAAGGTCCACAGGGTCTTGAACATCACATTTGCTAGAAGCTAGACCCATGAGAGAAAATAAAACCCATACTGAAAGGCATCTTCCCTGAGCCTGGGGTTGGACAGAGGGAAATCAGCACATTGATATCACATCTTTATTTGCTGATTATATAAGACAAATAGGCCTAGTCTTCTTTAAATTGCCTGACATAAAGTTTGCTCAATTTCATTGAAATATAATGATGTCTAAGAAAGATTGTGATAAGTTGATACGGAAACTAATCTTTAACACTAAAATAACTCACCACCTGAGGTATCTCAGTTGTCTCCAGAACTGATTCCAATATCACATCTCCATCTCTTCATTATTTTCACTTTGACATACTACTGCTCAAAGTGATGCTTACCATGCATCATTTTCTTCTAAATTCACACCACTGCTAACACACTCCTCAACTCAACAGACAGGCACTGACTACCCAGGTAATTCACAAATGCAATACCTACCTTTCACCATTAGGGGGAAGTTGAAAGAAAGGCTTGGGAAGGCAGGGACAATGTGTGGCTGGGAGTGCGGAGAATCTAACATCCAACACACTTCTTCCTAATACATAATTACTTCAGATAAAACACAGTATAATTGACAGAAAAATCACTTCTTTTTGGTCTCTTCTGCTTCCTCTTTGAACACTTGGATCCAGTTATTCTGATAGATGACTCCTATCAACAGTATCATTTTCTCACCATGCTAAAGCGATAGCTAGACCATACCAACAGTGGAAATTACAACTTGAATTACTTACAAGCTATCAGTGGTAAAAAATACCCTTCAAAGCAGCTGAAAACTCTTCTTCAAAGTTTATTAACACTAAGGCAAGGACATTTTACTGATTGTCTGTTCATCCAAACATTCCACTTGTTTTGAAAGCCAATAATAAAACCATTCTTGAACTTCAGAAATACTTCCAAAGAGAAACATCATAACTGACTTATTCCTTCTTATCAAGCACGTAAAACATATGAGAATTTATCCACAGGCTTATCACCATTATAACATCTGTGCATTACAGTATCCTTTCAGGTTTACTGACCTAATACAGAATTATTTTAATTACTATAGGTATAACATCTGTGGATCTATAAAACCTTATTTGGAAATTCTAGTAGGAGAAAGTATTAACTCATATAACCTTGTGCAAAGAAGAGTCCTCTTCTATGAAGAAAGGTAATCTTTCTTGATAGAGTGAACTGTTTCAGGTAAGATACACATGGTATGGAGAAGGAGGAAAGAGATACCCATCTGACCAATCAGGTTAGTAAAAAGAATAGGATCTGGTGACCAATGAGGTGATAGACGTCAATTCATCTCATCACTTATAAACATAGTGAGCACGATTATGATGGTGATAATTATAGTGACAATTTATTCAGTGTTGAATATGTGCCAGGGCCTAGTGGACCCAGAGCATCAAAGAGAAACACACACCTTGAGTAGAAGCTGCTAGTAATAGAAGTCCAGACTGGTGAATGACCAGAGAATGAGAGAGGGTATAACTTCTACTGACTGAGGAATTCTACCTATGGAAAAGAGAAGGAAAACTAAAACTCACTGTTTAATTAGAACTGATATTAGGGACAAATAATAACAAAAGAAAACTAGAAAACAGACTAAGGTGATGATGAAGAGTTAAGTTTCCTGGGAGGAGGATCAGCTAAGGGAAAATCTGTTTTCAGCAGTTCCCTCTCTGTGTCAAAGATTCCTTGCATAAGAAATGGCTGTATGGTGCTATGGTAAATAGGTATTGAGTAATATGTGACAATGGAAGAATGAGACAGATGCTTAGGGTTTAAATAACAATGAAAAGGTCTCAATAAAACAGAAGGCCAGGTTTATTAAAGCTCCTATGGTCTGCGGCTAAGATCAGCTTCACTCCACCCCCTGCTCCCACAAAGATATTTTGCAACAGAATAAAAAGTCTGAACAGAGGTTTGAATGCCAACAAAAGGGGTGAAAGATATAAGATACGAAAAAAGCCTACTAAACTCTGTTTTATTCATTATGTCATTTACTCCTCATGATCCCACTACTGGGTCATTAGAATCCTCATTTTACAAAGGGAAAATGTAAATGACAAGGCCAAGATCACCTAGGCAGTAAGTTGCTTCAGGGTTTGAACCTAGATTCTGCTACTTTATCTGACTCTTCAGCACAGACACATGGTCAATTTAAGTTCACCCTACCTTAGGATATTACCACTGCAGTTTTCACAGTTAATGGGAACAAAATTTCACAAAAGTTGTAAATTCTTTCTCTTCTAGACTAGCTGAATTCTGCCAGAGGTGTTCTTAGTCTTAAACTACGAGTGAGGGTTAGATTAGAAATATTAAGACCCTTTTAATGACTTTGACATTGAAGGTATTGTATTAGTGAGAAAAATTTACTTTCAAGTGATCAAAAACTCAATCAAACTTAAACCTAAACAAAACATTTGCACGGTGAAAAGAGGAGTGATTCTGGCTTCACATAGTGGATCCAGGAACTCGAATGCTGTCCAGATGCTCTCCTCTCCTCCATAAATTTCATCTCTGCTTCTGTCAGGCCAAGTGCCACTAAGATGCTAGAAGTATGACTGGAGGCAGCTCCAAGCTATTTAATAACATCTTAGTGGCATTGACAAGAGATGTTTAAAAATAAAAATGAGTTATTTCTCAAGTTTACAAAAGTCCCAGGCAAGATTGATCCAGTTTGGATGTAGATCTGATTTTGGATACTACAATTACTTGTGGGCTGGAAGGAGGCACTCGGACTGACCTACCCTCTTCAGTGGGGTCCATTACCCAATCAAGGAGAACAGCATATTCATGACCACCTGGGAAGTTACTGTGAGCAAGAGGCAACCACACCAAGTTATGTCTACTACAAACATATTTAATAATAGCCTTACTTTGGCAATATATAACAGACCTGCTAACAAGGGTTCAGAGACCAGGTCTAGGTAAATAGATTTGGACTTAATTCAGAAGAACAGCAAGTATTGATTTTAAAAAAGTACTAACTCAAACTAGTCTACAAAAAAGTTATTTGGAAGATGTCTTTTGTAAAGCTACTTTGGTGAAAATAAAAGAGGATGAGTACATTTGTGAGAGTGATGGGGTATTTTGTATTTGCAAGTTTAAAAAAAATATTTGCTGAGCAATTATAAACTCAGCCTATGCATTGTCACAGTTTTCATCTCTTTTAAATTAGAGAGTATAGGATTAACCATTGATAAAACAGTTTAGATACAAACCCATCCACACAATGATGTTTAAATTAAGGTGCTATAGGTAGTAAATTCTCTAAAAGGGCAACTGTTTCTCTGGAATGAACATATTCATAAAATAGCTGTCATACTTTGGCTTGCAAAGAGATAATGAAAATACTATAATAAATAGCCATTGAAAATGATCAAAATAACACCTAAGGGGATGTTAATTGACCATATTTTAAAGTTGTATAGAAGCATAAAGGAACTGGTTAAACTTTTTTTTATTTCATAATATTACTTTTTTATTTAATAATATTCAATATATGTAAACACTTACTTTACATATATTGTCTTTGCACCACCCAAGTCAGAGCTACAAGTGTGCCCATCCCCCAGACAGTGCACACCACACCCATTAGGTGTGAATATACCTATCTCCTCCTCCCCGCACCACCAGCCCGACGCCGATGAATGTTACTTCCATATATGCACGTAAGTGTTGATCAGTCAGTACGAATTTGATGATGAGTACATGTGGTGCTTGTTTTTCCATTCTTGTGAACCTTCATTTAGAAGAATGAGCTCCAGCTCCATCCAGGATAATATAAGAGCTGTTAGTTCACTATTGTTCTTTGTAGGTGAGTAGAACTCCATGGTATACATATATCACATTTTATTAATCCACTCGTGTATTGATGGGCACTGGGTTGTTTCTACATCTTTGCAATTGAGAATTGTGCTGCTATAAACATTCGAGTACAGATGTCTTTATCATAGAATGTCTTTTTTTTCGTTTGGGTAGATGCCCAGTAGTGGGATTGACTTCGATATAATAATACTCACATTATTCCACAAACTGTGCTAAATTTTATCTATATATTTTCTTATTTAATCCTCACAATCTCCCTATGATGTAGATCCTGTTATTATTCCCCATTTTGGAGGCAACTTAAGCATAATGAGGCTAATTTGTTCAAGGTCATACTGTTAGTAAGTGACACAGCCAGGATTTGAAACCAGGCTACCTGACTCTAGTGTCTATACTTTCAACACTAACCTATAGAGAAGTATATAATTACTAAAAATATAAGGATGTATAGTAAAGTGAGCAAAAATGTATTACTCTTCTTTTTCACATACTGTAACCAAGGCTCACCCTGGATTATGAATAGAAAAAAACTTGTTGAATCTAATATTGTAAGTGATTTACTCTAGCCTGAACCAGTGCACACTAAAAGTCTAAGCAATCAACCTAAAAAAGCAGTTAGGCTACATATTTCTCTCTCCCTGAGATAATACCCAATACAAAATTAAAAACACAATTCTAGGAACATCTCTGTAAACCAACAATAAGTTCTATTGTGATCAGCACAGTCTAGTCTAGGTGCTTGGGTATCACTGGCTTTCTCCTACAACAGTACTTCCTTGCCTACCCAAGAGGTATTCTTCCTCAGAGTAACCAGAATCCGTCACCTTCTCATGATCAAAACTTGCTTTCCTGAAAGTAAAAGCCAATTAATACTACTGTACAACCAAATAATAGGCTTAAATTTTTAAAAGAACAAAAAAATGAATCAAATAAATGATTTCAAAGTAATAGAATAATAACACCCATGAGCTGGTAGGAAAATCATTTGTGGGCTGGTGGGAAGGGAAAAATGAGGGTGGGGCAAGAGGTCTTTGTAATACCTCTGAAATCTGTCTTCACAGTTGCTGTGAACTGCATGTGGTTTGCTCCAATGGTGCAGCTACACAAAAGGATTCAGGCAAAGAATCAGGGCAGAAATAATATTTGCACAGACTTCTAAAAAGCACATAAAAGAACAAAGACTAAAATATTCGAGTATGAACCAAATGATCATATATATGCCAATAGAGGAGACTTGAGTTTAAGCAAGTAGTCAAGTATAATTGTTGAATGGAGGAATGAAGACAAATTAACTCTTAGAGATATATCACTACTAAGGGCATTGCTAAATGAAGGATGACAACTGGTGTTCATAATTTCCCAAGCCTCCCTGGCATACCCAGGGTTCTTGCAAATAAAAGCCAACCACTTTGTGGGGTGTAGTATGTCCCATCAAGGCCTCATTGAGGTGGAATGTACTGAGGCTCTGATAGATGTGGAATTGCTTGGCTTTGTGTTCATTTATAAACAGAATTAGTGGCTCTGTAATTACTTTCTGTAGATATGTAGGGGTGCTCATTACTAGGTTCTTGCACTAATGAGATGTATAGATATTACATATATTATATATGCAGGCATACTTCACTTTATTGTACTTTGTAGATACTATTTTCTACAAATGGAAAATTTGTGGCAACCCTGCATCCAAAGAGTCTATTGGTGCCATTTTCTCAATAGCATGTGTTCACTTCATGTGTCTATGTAATGTTTTGATACTTCTCACAGTATTTCAAACTTTTTTATTATATCTGTTCTGGTGGTCTGTGATCAGTGATCTTTGAAGTTACTATTGTCATTGTTTTTGGACACCATGAACTGTACCCGTATAAGATAATGACCTTAATCAATAAATGTTGTGTGTGTTCTGACTGTTCTACCCACCAGGTGTTCCCTTGTCTCTCTTCCTCTCCTCAGGCCTCACTATTTTTGAGACACAATAATATTGAAATTAGGCCAATTAATAACCCTACAATGACCTCTAATTATTTAAGTGAAAAGAAGAGTCACACACCTCTCACTTTAAATCAAAAGCTAAGAATGGTTAAGCTTAGTGAGGAAGGCATATTGAAAGCCGAGATAGGCTAAAAGCTAGGCCTCTTGCACCAGTTAGCCGAGTTGTAAATGCAAAGGGAAAGTTTGTAAATGATAAGAAAATGAAACAGCCTTACTGCAGATATGGAGAAAGTTTGAGTAGTCTAGGTAGAAGATCAAACCAGCCACAATATTCCCTTAAGCCAAAGCCTAATCCAATGCAAGGCCCTAACTCTCTTCCATTATATGTAGGCTGAGAAAGGTGAGGAAGCTGCAGAAGAAAAGTTGGAAACTAGCAGAGGTTGGTTCATGAGGTGTAAAGAAATATAAAAGGGTAAGGTGAAGCAGTAAATGCTGATGGCAAAGCTGCAGCAAGTTATCCAGATCTAGCTAAAATAGTGTAGGTGGCTACACTAAACACCAGATTTACAATATAGATGAAACAGCCTTATATTGGAAGAAGATGCCATCTAGCACTTTCATAGATAGAAAAAAGTCAATGCCTGGCTTCAAAGGACAGGGTGACTCTCTTAATTATGGGTTAATGCAGCTGGTGACTTTAAGTTGAAGCCAGTGCTCATTTACCATTCTGAAAATCCTAGGGCCCTTAAGAATTATGTTAAATTTACTCTGCCCGTGCTCTATAAATGAAACAACAAAGCCTGGATGACAGTATTTCTATTTACACCACAGTTTACTGAATATTTTAAGTCCACTGTTGAGACCTATTGCTCAGAAAAAAAGAATCCTTTCAAAATATTACTGCTCAATGACAATATACCTGGTCACCCAAGAACTCTGATGGAGATGTACAAGGAGATTAATATTGTTTTCATGCCCACTAACATAACATCCATTCTGCTGCCCATGTATCAAGGAGTAATTTTGATTTTTAAGTCTGATTATTTAAGAAATGTATTTCATAATGCTACAGCTGCCATAGATAGTGATTTCTCTGATTGATCTGGGCAAACTAAATGGAAAACTTTTGGAAAGGATTCACCATTCTAGATGCCTTTAGGAAAATTTATTAATCATGGGAGGAGGTCAAAATATCAACATTAACAGGACTTTAGAAGAAGTTCTAACCCTCATAGCTGACTTCGATGGGTTCAAGACTTCAGTAGAGGATGTAACTGCAGATGTGGTGGAAAGAGCAAGATAACTAGAATTGGACATTCTAGAAATACTAGAACTTCAGAATTAGGAACCTAAAGATGTGACTGAATTGTTGCAATCTCATGAATGGATGAAGAGTTGTTTCTAATGGATGAGCAAAGAAAGTGGTTTCTTTCTTTCTTTCTTTTTTTTTTTTTTTTTTTTTTTTTGAGACAGAGTCTCACTCTGTTGCCCAGGCTAGAGTGCTGCTGTAGCGTCAGCCTAGCTCACAGCAACCTCAAACTCCTGGGCTCAAGCAATCCTCCTGCCTCAGCCTCCCGAGTAGTTGGAACTACAGGCATGTGCCACCATGCCCGGCTAATTTTTTCTATATATATTTTTAGTTGTCCATATAATTTCTTTCCATTTTTAGTAGAGATGGGGTCTCGCTCTTGCTCAGGCTGGTCTCGAACTCCTGAGTTCAAATGATCCACCCGCCTCAGCCTCCAGTGAGCCACCGCACCCAGCCAGAAAGTGGTTTCTTGAGATGGAATCTACTCCTGGAGAAGATGCTGTGAACATTGTTGAAATGACAACAGACGATATAGAATACCACATCAACTTAGTTGATAAAGTAGCGGCAGGTTTTGACAAGATTGACTCCAATTTAGAAGAAGTTCCACAGTGGGTAAAATGCTACGAAATAACATCACATGCTACACAGAAATCTTTTGTGAAAAGAAGAGTCAATCAATGTGGCAAACTTCACTGTTGTCTTATTTTAAGAAATTGCCACAGCCACCCCCAACCTTCAGCAACCACCACTCTGATTAGTCAGCAGCCATCAACATTGAGGCAAAACCTTTCACCAGCAAAAAGATTACAATTCACTGAAAGTTCAGATGATCATTAGCAATTTTTAGCAATATAGTGTTTTTAATTAAGCTATTATACTGTTATTTTATTAAGTGTGCTATTGAACACTTAATAGACTATCATATAGTGTAAACATAACTTATATATGCATCGGGAATCCAAAAAATTGATGCAACTCACTTTATTGCAATATTCACTTTGTTAAGGTGGTCTGGAACCAGACCTACAATATCTTTGTGGTATGCCTGTATATATCATCCACATATATTAATATATATCTCTAGTAAATATTACATCACTAGTATATGTATATGCTTATATATATATTACTAGCATATATATTATTAGTATGTATATATGTGTGTGTATATATATATAAAATACCTTATAGATCACTTGTAGATACTAGGAATCTACTAGACCAGGGCAAAAGTAATAGGAAATAGAGTGGAGCATGCATACAAACCTACCCAGAACAATAAATAATGATTCACTAATTTTGAGCACTATCAATAAAGAGCCATTAAAACTGAACAGCAATACCAACATGTTTTGAGAAGATGAGTGATAAAAATGCAAATCTGAAGTTGCCTATAAAAACAGAGGTGGAGAAAAGTCAAATCTTTCAGACAAGCTCTACTTTCCACATACATATAAGAGAAGCAGAGGGCAAATGGATGGAAAGCAGGTATCTCAGAAGTCTGTGAGACATGACAGATATCTCAACATTAAAGTTGGAGTAGAGGATACGATTTCAGGTAATGCTAAAGAGCTGTAGAGTTGTGAGAGAATTTATAAAAATGATAATACAACTGAATTTAGAAGGCTGTATGAATTTCAAAGGAAAAATGCATTTGGATACTAAGTTTCCACACAAATCCCTCATGATTCACCTGTGATTGCTTTGAACTATACTACAAGTAGGACTTTCTGATATTTTTCAAACTTGAGATCTTTGAAGTATTCCTTTGATTCCCCTAAGCTGAAGCAGGGTGAGGTGTTTTGAGACCTTTAAACTCTCAGCAAAAAGTCCCAACCTACTTCAGAATTTTGGAGAAGAATTTGCATCACTAAATTAAAAGGAGTTAAAAAAATAACTAATGGTTTTAAATTATTAATGGTTTTCAGGTATTCTGTATCATTCATCTGGTGGGCACATAAAAAGAATCCTCAAATTGCTGATTGACCCAGAAATCAAAACCAGATCTCCAAAGAATTTTAAAAATTAGGTGGAATAGAAGGTTCATAGAAGGGCACTGTATTAAAAGTTAGTAGGTCAAGGTTCAAACCTCATCTCTGCAAGTAACCAGCTATTTGATCTTTACAGATTTGTGTTGCTATCACAGCTCTTTGGGCTTCACCAGTCCCAGAAAAACGGATGGGACTGAGCAATTGAGCAGTAGTTTTTAACAGGAGCAATACTGCCCCCAAAGGGTATTTGGGAAACTTGTGGGGGTGTTTTTGGTTTTCATGATGATTTTAAGGTGCTATTGGCATTTGGGCAAGCAGGGATACTAAATACCCTGCAATGCTCATGACAATTCTAGATCATGAAGAATATTTTCACATCCCACCGATTTTCAAATGTCCCACCAGACATTCACATTTAGATACAAAACCTCTTTATGTTTATGTTATATTTTTATTTATGTCAGCCTAGAACCTAACTGCTTCATATTATATAATACTACTAATAATATATACATAGGTTTGTGTATGTCTTAGTCTGTTTTGGCTGCTATAACAAAATACCTTAGACAGGGTAATTTATAAACAACAGAAATTTATGTGATACAATTCTAGAAGCTGGGACGTCCAAGATCAACATGGCTGCAGATCTGGTGTCTGGTCACGGCCTGTTTCTCACAGATGGCACCTTCTAGATGTGTCCTCACATGGTTGAAAGGGCAAACAGGCTCTCTCAAGCCCCTTTTAGTAAAGGGCACTAATCTCATTCATGAGGTCTCATGACTTAATCACCTCCCAAATGCCCCATCTCTTAATACCGTCAGCTTGGGGGTTAGGTGTAAACATATGAATTGGAGAGGGGGGGCAACATTCAGATCATACCTGTGTGTTGGGCATACTTCTCTGATACAATTGTCTATATTTTCTTCTATTTTATTGATCTCATTTTATTTTAATGTCTATATCCAATATTTATCTCACTTGTGGTTCTGCTTCCATTGTCTATTTTTTCTCTTGGTCTCATTTTTCAGTGTACCAAATAATTTTTTTATTAAAGGCTGAATATTAGATATGAAAATTTAGAGAGACTCTGAATATTGTTATTTTTCTCCAAAAAGGATTTATTTTAGCATTTAGCTAGGACTTAAATTAGGTATTTAGTTAATTCAAAGCTGAGCTTTAGTGTTTGTAAGATCTGGTTTATTTCTGTTATTTCTAGACAATGTCCCTTCAGTGTTCCAAGTGAGAGCCTGAGTCCTTCCTCCTTGGCAGACCCTAACCTCTAATTTCGGTCCCCTCAGCATCATAAGACTTCCAAAAATTTTGCTTAGTTTTTTACCATGTCAGCAGCTAGTTTCTGCTCATATTTTTAGCCTGTCACTATTCACTTTTACGAATTAGCCAATGTCTTAATGGGGAAACTGATGCACAGTGTGTTTCCTTTTCTTCAGAATCATGGTTCCTCCAGCTCTGACTGCCTTGGTGACTCTCAGATGCTTTTGAACAGTTTTTTTCCTCCCCTCTTGGCTTTTGGGAGGATGTTTCAAATGCCACAATTTAGTCCATCATAGCTGGAAGTGAAAGTCTAGCATGGTTTTAAAATGCACAGAATTTCCTAGAAATATATTCAGCTATAGAAACTCATTGGTGACTTTAATGTTAGTACTGAACCCACATATAGAAGACAGTTCTCTTGGGACCTTCATCTGAAGACTCTCATCTGAAAAAAGTTTGGGATGGAAAATATATGAAAGGGGAGCTGCAGTGTCACATGCTGATGTCCAAGTTTTGGATGCAAGAACAAAGGTGTGGAGTTTTCTTTTGGGCTGGAAGAAGGTGTCTGAGCTTGAGACATATGAGTTTACCCAGCTCAGGAAAACTGCCTTCCAGGCCAAGGATGTTCAAGATATGCCCTTAGGAGCAAGAACTGAGGGGATGATATCCACTCAAGCCAGCCAGAGAATATGTCATCCACCTCATAAAAAAGTACAGGGATAGAAGTCCTAGGGTGGGTAGAGGGAGGGCAGTGGGAAGGATTCTATAAAGTCCAATAAGGCATCCCTTGAGAGGAAGAACCAGCATTTGCACATCTGCCAAAGTGATGGCCTCAACGCCAGATTCTAACGGCAATGATCAAGTAAAACCTTACCCTTTTCTTCTAGTTCCTCCTCCCTGCCTGACCCTGAAGGAGCAGAAGCAATAGTTAACAAGTAGGAGAAGAAATAGGACAAAAATCAGTAAAAAATAAATAAATAAATAAATAAATAAGCTGCATCTTGCTCCCACCCCCCACAGCTACAGGTTATGGAACCTGGGTTATGCCTAAGCTAGGATCAGCGGACACTAGAGGGAGCAAGAGAGGAGAAGTTTTAAATTGCATGTGGAATGACTTTTTCTTCTTAATATTTGGATTAGACAATACTTCTTAATGCCTGAAAACAAGACTATTCTGTATTTCAGAGTAACTGGAAATGCCAAGAAGTTTGCCAGAGATCTCATTTAGGGCCTTGAAAGGGAGCCCTAACTATATGGATTTAAGACAGTGCTGGGGAAAACAAAGTTATTTCCCAAATGTATGCTATTGAGTAGAGTCCCTTCAACACAACAGGGAGGAGAACTTGCCTGACTATTTTGAAAAATGACAAATGTTAGCAAAGTCAAAGTTACTCATGTTATTCAATACATTAGATGGGATCAATGAGCTTGGGGGTTGAAAGTATATTGACTATGTAATAATTTTAAAAAGAATTGATTCAGGATAAACATAATTTTCTTAGAACTAAAGGTTAAGCAGTTGGTTAAATATTCTCTCCCCTATGTATTAAAATATATGCAATGAATAAGAGTGTCCAAAATTGTAAGAATAGCAAAATAGCAGTAAAATTATAACAAGAGAATCATTTTTGCAATGCAAAACAAAGAAGCAATTATAAGCTGAATGTTGAATTATTCTAGACTCCAAAGGAACTGAAATTGTCAATGATAAACCCTTTCATGATAAGACATAAAAACTTCCTATGCATGAAAATTTATGGATGCACAGAAATCAAGTCATGTGATAAAATGACCTCAAAACACCAGTCTTGCTGCAAACACATTATAGAAATTCCTACTGTCTCCCTCAAGTTGGAAGCAAGATAAGCACTGGAATTATTTTACTTGTATATTAGATAATAAAACTTTTAAATTCAAATATTCAGTGAAATGTCAAATGAAAAAAAAAAATTTCATACTGTCAAAAATTCCAACACATGCACCTCTCTATTTAACTGAATGATTATGACTCAAAGTAACATCTCCTGTCATACATTCTTTGAAAACACAGTAAAAGGCCATTAGGAAGTGTCTTTCTATACCACAGTTTGGGTTACTGTCTAGATCTGAGCGTGTCTGCTGTGTACTTAAGGATACAGAGCACATAGACAAACATGGAAAACTCTGCAAGATAGAGTTATTAGTCCTGGACCATGACAGCAATGGTGAACCAGTGCATCTCTGCAGGAGAATGGATATAGCTGACAACAAAGCAGTGACAATATGAAATGAAAAAATGACATAAGAAAGGGAGAGAACCACTAGCTCTAATCAACTTACCTAAAATAAAAATAAAAATAAAAATAAATATGTAAGCTTCCACCTTCTTACCAAATAGCAACAATCCTAAATTTTGGGAAAATCTGCCAAATCGTGAAAACTTTGGCATAAACAGATTCTGTTAATATAATATTAGCCTATTAGCCACTGAAAATCCCATTATGCATTAATCTATTTTTTAAAAGGTTTTTTATTAATCAGTTTTTGGACAATAATGATATTTGTGCTTAATAGGCTAACATTAGCAGGGAGTTAAAAGTAATAGAAGTGTGAAGCTGGGGAAACAAACAGTAATTATATTCAAAGAGACTTTTTATGCCTATTTTAAATATACTGTTTTTTATATTTATTTAAAATATACTGTAGTTTCTTTTTAGATGATGACATAGAATGATATGTATCATAACCTTTGTAAGTTGGAGAAAAACACAGAAATCAAGATTTTCCTTCAATCTTATTCTATAAATAAGAAAATTCAAGCCAAAAATGAGATTTCCTGGTAGTATAATTAATGGCATTTATTCATTAATTTAATGTATTTAGTCATCACACATTTGAGTGCCTGCTAAGTTTAAGAACATACCATAAGGACTGTGGAGAAAATCGAGATGATCAAGACTCAGCCCAGCCTTATATGAGGACTTAGGTACAAGGACTGGAGATAAGGTGTCTGCCCCTGTAACTATCATACCAGTTGTTATAATGTCTGATCAACTAGAATGTATACAGTATCTTAAAGGAGATTAGAGATATGGAAAATCAGAGACAAGAACAAAGAATTCAGAAAGGACAAATTTGGAATTGGGTGGTAGAAGTTAGGGAGGTTAGACCAGGAGCGATGATAGAGTGGGAGGTTAATTTGGCTTAGTTCAGTGGGATCAGGAAGGTACATATTCTAAAGCTCAAAAGTTAGGTTGAGGTCACATTGTGAAAAATCTAGAGTACCTTGCAAAGAAATATTGACTTTATTTTGTTAAAAAATGAGGACTTATGGAAGGTTGCCAAGCAGGGAAAGAAATATAATCATAAAGAATGGCACTTTAAAAGAATCAACCCAATAGCAGAATATCAGATGGTTTGCATAGCCAAGACCTAGAATAGAAGGTTGTTGCAAAAGTCCAGGTGGTGCAGCACACAAGGACAGTGCTGATGGAGGCAGGTAACAGTGCAGGTGCCCAGTGGCACTTATCTCGACCTGGCAAGGAATGAATTCGAAGGGAGAGTGGAAGTCACAGCTGACTCCAGAGAATGTTGGTGCCATTAAATGAGACAAAGTCCGTGGGAGAAAAAGTGAATCTGGGGGAGAAGAGGAGGACTTCAATATGGAATATACCAATGGCAGAGGCTTAATTTCAACTCAGGTATTTGGTCTCTTATCTGTCTTTCCTGAGAATCAATTAGAAAATAATTAATTGCCTAATAGCTAACAATTAATTTATTCTCAGTTGTGAATTAGAAACTAGATCTTGCGTATCTTCCACAGTTATTAATAATTTTTATAGTTTTACTTAATAATTGTAATTTCATTTTATGAACAGTAATTTTAATATTACTTTCTATAGTAAAAAACATTTATATACTGTTTACAATATCCCATATGTTGTTCTAAGCACTTTAATTTTCATAGCAATCTATCATTATCTCCATTTTATAGACAAATAAACTGAGGCCCAGGAAAATTAAATAATCTGCCTAAGGACATACAGCCAGCACCTGAGAGAGCTGGGATCATGACCTGAGACAATTTGGATTCAGACTCCATGCTCTCAACCATTGCATATGCTGCCTCTCAGAGCCATCCCCAGATGCTACTGCCAGCTCTGTTCCAGCCCTCCTGCCTTCTCTAAAGGCCTTGTGGGGCTGCTCTCTATTCTCAAGCTAAGATCCAGAAAGTTAAATTAGTTTTTCCTCCCTCCCTTGTCCCTCCCTCCCTCACCCCTTTTCAGGAGGCCTCCAGAGGCAACTTCTTCAAATTCTGCACACACAATCAGCTTTCCTCAGGTTTGGGTCCAGCACAGATATGGAAAGTCATTTCTCACTGGTTTACATGTCTTTTTTTTTTCTTTTCAAATCCTACATGAGAAAGAGGTGCAGTCATGAGGGGCTAAGAGAATGTAAGCGAAGCTTGTTTCCAGAAATCTGCTTCCCTTCAAGTGATTAGTTATCTCCATAAACAAATATTTTGAAATATTTGGTTCTCCTTTATCTTAACGTATTTAATTTCTACTGCTCTACTTCATTCTACCCCCATATACATAAGGCAATAACAGCATGTCGGGTTTCCATACTCAACATAACACTATCTTCTAATTTCATACTCCCCCTCCTATCAATACTCCAGAATATCTTTACATAAAAGTAATAGTGTCAAGTGCATATAATTAATTTCACACCAACTCTGCAGTAAGTGCTATATATTTAAATTTTCTTATGTTCCCTTGTGGTTTGCAAAGGAAAGGTATGGCTACTAAACACAGCAAGCTCATTAACAAACACACATTATTTTAAAACTATTGGAAACCATACTGACATGATTGACTATGGGTTATTCAATTTTACCTACTGTATATGTTAGATAGCTTCTTAAATCATCTCTACAACTGCCCATAATTCCTTAATGGGCAAGATCCTGATCTTCCAGGGACAGGAGTAATTACTTCTCTGCCTCTGAAATCTCCATGCTACAACAGGAGATTAAATTGAACTTTTGGAGCAAGTAGCCCATAACAGACTTATCAGTAGCTGAGCTTTATTTCTAGGCTTTTTTTTTTTTTTTTTTTTTTTTTCCCTATACAACACAAAATCACAGTACTTATGCCGGTATGGTGATACATGATTAACAGTGCAAGCTGTTTGCTAATCTAGTGTTTCTAATCTTCCTTTTTTCCTGAAAAGGTTTCCTTAGCTACTCTGCCCTGTTTTCATTAGGTACCAAAGTTTGAGAAGTCACAATGGTAGCTCACATTTGTAAATGCTGTAAAATGCCAAAACATATCCATGATGTAATTATAAACACTCATGGGGAATGGAGATAAGTGAGAGAGAACATCATCTTGCTCCCCACACCTCCTAATAGATTCACCAACTGCGGATCATCTGCAAAGTACACCCACAAAGCATAATAATTAGCAGTTTAAAGCACTTTACATTCACTAATTATTTAATCCAATCACCTCCCTATGGAGAATATTTAATAATATGCTGACCTTAACATAAGAAGATTGTCCTGCTGAGCACCCCTGCTTCCCCAGTGTGTGCCCTGAGTTGCTTTGCTAGTAGCAAGAAGGAAGCTCATGCTCTTTCTCACCCAAGCCTCCTGCAACCAACAATAAGCATCGACACTGGTTGATGAGAGGGAGGACCACAGAAGCAGGCCTCGGCTACAGATAAGGCCACTACAATGGACAGCCTTAGGAAGGGAGATAAAGCTGTCAGTTTCATTAGCTCCATGCACTAATCAGCTTAGCTTCTACCACAGGAGGTAAGTGTGGATGTTTTTCTGTAATAAGCAAAGCTATAAAATTAGCATCATACATTTTAGAATCTGATTAAGAGTCATGCGCCTGCTAATCTTAACTTCTCAAACTTCTAGCATTGATTGAATGTGAGAAATTGTAACTGGCATTAACAGGCACAGAGAAAACCAATTCCTTAGCAGCAGACTAGAGTTCAGAGACTGATTATATGGGTAGATACACGCAGGTCAAGACAGTAAAAGGAAATAAAGTCCACAAATACAAACAGAAGAAGGAGCAAGAGCAAGAAACTCAGAGATGAGTGGAGACAAAACTACAAAAGTGATAAAGATATATTGGTACATTTACTTGGAGAGGAAAATGAGAAAATCATTCAAAGCTAGACAGTAAAAAATAAGTTAAACCTGGAAAACTCCTGTATAGGGACGATGTCTGTTATCACCAAAACTTTGGAAGAAAAAGGAAACACTATTAATAATTAGTCAGGACAATGAACACTACTGAATCTTTTATTCTAGCCAATCAGGATGAATATTCATACTACATATAGCGATGAGCACAGAAATGAAGAAGCATTTCTCATAAATGTGTCAACATAAAAGAAGCAAATCATGTCTTAAGTCATTTTAATAAGGTTTTTCCTTCTATGGAGGAGTTTTTTTTCTTTCCATCTGCAGCGAAAGAAACCTTACCTAAAGGCCTGGGACTTTGCTTACAGATTTAGAGAAAAACAGATAAAGTCAGATTATCAAGTTATTACATACTCATGTAATCGTACTGTCTACATGGGTAATTATTATGGACTGAATTGTGTCCCCCTAAAATTCATAGTCTGAAGCTCTAACCTCCAATGTGACTGTATTTGGAGATAGGGCCTTTAAAGCAGTACTTAAGGTTAAATGAGGTCATAAGGGTGAGACTCTAATCTAATAGGGCTGGTGTCCTAAGAAGAGGAAAAGACACAGATCGATATCTCTCTTTCTCTCTCTCATACAGAGAAAAGGCCATGTGAGGACACAGCAAGAAGGCACCATCTGCAAGCCAAGGAAAGAGGCCTCAGATGAAATTAATACTGCTGGCACCTTGATCTTGGACTTTCAGCCTCCAGAACTGTGAGAAAATAAATTCTGTTGTTTAAGCCACCCACTGTGTGGTATTTCATCATGGCAGCCTAAGCAGACAAGACAATCATGAAGTGTTAATTTTTTCAGTAAGAATAAACAACTAATTCAAAAGCATCCTCTATGCTCTCTTTTTATCTTTTATTGCATCTCAGAACTTCACAGTGGTCTCATGAGACAGGTGAGAGGGTGGAGTTAAACCGTAGGGCAGATTCTATACCTAGGTCATCTCAGGAGAGTGAAAACCTGAGGAGAAAAGAAGAAATGTGAAGTGTGGAGGAGTTAAAATTAAAAAATGAAGTCTTGCTGCAAATCCAATGAAGGCCAAGGCTGAGATAAAAGCCAACATAAATAGCCATGAGTTAGCAACCAAGATAGTTTCTCAAGGAGGCCTGAGCCAGAGGGACTGCTTTCTTGTGCCTGCAGAGGAGAGGTGGGAACATAACATGGGCTTGTGGGAGATCAGGAACTCTTCCTCTTCTTCCTACATATGGGTTTTCCTGCAACATGTCTACTAGGTATTGGGAGGTAATAGAGCTCAATGCTCAAGAACCTGGGAATTAACTGGATCTGGGTGCAAAATTCTTGTTGGTCAACTTCCTAACTATGTGATCTTGAATAAGTGGTTTATTCTACCCTTAACCTAAATTTTCCAGTATGCAAAATGAGTAAGGTACTATTATGATGATTATTATTATTATTTGACTCCTTAGAGGAAAACATTGCCTGCTCTTTTCAAAAAGGCCAATATCCCTGGGATAGATAAGGGAGAATGGATGCCACTTTGAGTCACTAACTCCATAGGTTTGCTTTAGATTTCTATTATAGGTGTATACAGGATTGTGGGAGAGAGGTGGATCAAAAGGGAGGAAAAAGGTACAAAAAACTATCAAGAGAGAAAGGCTTATTTCAACTGTTAACTAACTTACACAGTTTTCCTTAGAGCCAGCTCTGTTTGTCAAAGCACCCTGTAGGCCACAAACATTGATTGACTTGGGCAAAAACCTTTTCTGAACAGAGTCCTTGCTAGAGTTAAGGGCTATACTTCTGACTAAGGAACAAATTAACCTATGGTTAACTGTTGAACTTTGGCCTTCATGCCTGGGTCTCATTTCCACAGTTCTCCAGCCAAGATAACTGATCACTTTTACGTATTGGTCAATCCTCATCAATGGCACAGAGCCATGCAGGACTAGAGCTCTGTATTGCTTCAGGACATCTTCCTTCCTAGGGAACATTTTAATATTGATTATTATTATTATATTTTATCATGTGCCAGAAAGGATGACAACCTTTAAAATCAATTTGCACTCTTTAGTTCTTAGTAAAGATTTTATTTACAGTAAAAACCCTTCAGATTTTTGGCACACTCATCCCTTTATTGAAAGGCCAATCTGAATCTATTATTTTATGATCATAAGTGGTTTCATTTCCCTAAAGTGGAATGCTGCTTACTTTAAATGTAGTTGAAAATGCAAGGTACTTAGAAAATTTAATTTAAAAGCCTTAGGTAAATGGTCTCTGGAATGAGCTATTTGTATCTTGAACTGTCATTAAAGACAACCTGTCATAAGTTCATCCAATATTTCATTTTATAGCACGAGTTCCATTAAATTTTCATAAGAAACTGATAAGCACTGCTGATGTCACGTCCGTTTCAAAAGTGCACCTAAGCCACAAGTAAAGTTTTCTTCTTGAGCAGCCTTACTCAAAAGGAGATTTTCTATCAGGGTCCATCATTGAAGCTGGGACTATTTATGAACCTAAATTCAAAAGTAATGGAAAAATGATTTCACCAGGTAAGGACATTGACCCATTCTATTTAACAGTCTTTAATAACAGAGCCAAATGGTGGGTAATTCAGGAAGGCCAGGGCTTGCTGTCCTAAAAATGCTCCAGAGGCAGGAGCTCAATAAATTACTCACTGGGTAAATTTTTTATTTCATTTTATTGGTCTTATATTTTTCTTATTAGAGTTTCAAGGACTGCCTACAGTACTAACATGGTATTTGGCAAATGAGTATATTCACCCATCCAATTCCTTAATCATAACCTCTACTCATCCCGGTCCATCATGGTTATATTTTAAAGTAAAATTATAAGAAATAAACTATTGATTAAAATTGAATATTGCTTGCATAAGAAGCCACTATGCTAATTATTTTTCAAAAGAATGTAAGGAAAATAATTTTAAAAAGGTATATCATTTGTCCTCTTATACCTCCTATATAAATTTCCCTTAAAACCAAAGAGAAACAGTATATTCTTTGTCTCTAGAAGTGGTCTGATGTTAGAGGATATCAAACCTGATCATCCAGTTGGGTTCAAAGAAAGTTAGGAGCTATGTGGGACTGAACAAAGAAACAACTTTAGCTACAGTTGGGTATTTGAACTGAAGAAAGGGGCTCATTTTTCTGGTCATGAGGAAAGCATACGGGCTTTGTGAACACCATGTTTTACTGGGAAATCTATGTCCGTAAGCAGTCTACCTACTTGGGAACTTGCACACAGATTCTACATACTATATAAACTTCTTAATAAAAATTTGAGCTACAGCTCTTGCAACATTGATCATGGAAAAGCATTACTTGGCTCAGAGTCATAGATGACCCAAGGTACATGAGAATCCTAACCTGAACTCTTCATGGCAGCTATATATTTAAACAAATACAATAAAATTAAAAGTACTTCTTTTTGCCAAAAATATGAATGGATGGAAGTTATTTAATTTTCTTGATCAATTTTGATTGTATTTTTAAAATTTCTAACCTGGAACTTATAAGAAGAAAGTAGAAGAGAGAAGACATTTGAAAATGAAAAAGAAGGAATGAACAAAATATAAAGAAGAAAAAGCAAATGATAAGATCAAAGAGAGAAAATAGTATGTCAGAACATTGGTAGAATATGTAACCACTTCCACAGAGAATGGAAAATTTCCTGGATTCTATTGCAGGAGACTTGGTTTTACTCTCAACTTGGAAATAGTGGTTAATGACAACAGTGAGACATTATTGTTAGTTATAAAATGTTGGGTTTGAATAAAATCCACTTCCAAAAATGCCTTCAATTCTAATAAGGACATTCTAAAGCTGAAAAATAGATCTATATGTGTGTATGTATATAGGTATATAGATATTTGTATATATACATATACATTATATATATAAAATAGTAAAAAAACTTTATTTTTTTAATAGTTGGCTCCCTCATAGTTGGAAGCCTCAGCAAATTTAATGTAAAATTATAAAGGAAGGAAATATATAGAATATATCATATAGCTTCCCACCCAAAACAGATATTATATGATTTTAGTAACCACCAACTGTTTTCAATGCCAACAGCCATTTGGACATAAGACCTTAAAAAGGACCTAATTATCACATAAAGCTTAATATTTCTGAGTTCTATTTATAGCAATGCCATCAGTTTGGACTTATAGCATGCCTTTTGAAAGCACTTTCATTTACTTTCCCATTCTCATTTCCAACATTCCTGTGATAATTTTAGAGGATAAGTTTAAAAATTGTTCTTATTTTATAAATGAGGAAATAAAAGAATTTTAAGTGATGTATGTAATCATAACCAGCTAGTACAAGATAATAGTTAGACTTGGCTCCCAATTTATAGTTCAATGCTCTGTTTTACAGATGGTAATAAAATCTTAATATTTCTCTATGGAGACTATGCAATTAACTATATACAATTCTCACAGCATTAGTTGAAATGTTTATTTGAAGTGTCTTGAACAAGTTCACACAAGTAGGAGTAGATGATATAAGATCTAAGCTTACATCTTTTCATTTTAAGACTAGTGTTCAACTATTCCAAAAAGTATTTTATCTCTATGGTTGAATTAGGTCTGATATATTAATATTAATGTTTCCCTTATATATTTATTAAATCCATATCTCCCAAATGAGTCAGACTATTTTACATAGAGGGGTGGAGCATGGCATAGCAGTTAAAAATGTGGGCTCTGGAATGAGATAGTATTATTTACTAGCTATGTGTCCTTGGTCTAGTTAGCTTATTTATACCTCAGTTTTCTCATTTATAAGTGAGATAATTTGCGTATCTGCATCGTAGTGTAGTTAAAGCAAATAAATTGCTTAGAATCATATCTGACACATACAAAGTTCTTGATAAATTAGTCACATCATACCAGTTGTCTGTAGATAAACAATAAAAGGCAATAACTACGCATGCCACATACAACCATTGCTCATTGCACACTTAACCCATGTCAGGTACTGTGGTAGATATGAGATAGCTATACATTTCCCTCAGAAACAGTTCATATCTTCTTTTCTTGCTATTTAATGAAATCATGAATAGCTCAGCTTTTAGAGAGCACTCAACACTCCCTAAAGATAAACCATCTTCATAGTAACTAGCAGAATGTAGACAATTCAGAATACTACATCCACATTTCTACTGGGTCCCAGCAAGAGTTTTCAAAATTCTTCGTAGAGACATTGGTGATCCATTACTTAGGGCAAATAATTTGTATTCTGCCAGCTGTTATGAGTGATCAAGACTCAGAATTGGCACCAAACACTGAAAGCCTAACGTTCTGTTTGAGTGACTTCATGCTTTGTTTCTCTAAAGCATAGGAGATACATGAGATAAGAAGGAGACGAAAATGTTTAAGTGCTATGTTAATATTAAGGGATGGTTGCAATCAAATACTGATTGAGTGGTGTTTAGGCTGTGTATGTGCACACTTATAGCCATACCTTTGTTATTGAAATATAGTTTTGCAAATCTGAAACTAGTTCATTATTGCAGTCCTCTACATACTTGCCCTGTGTTATTTTCATTATGTCATTTTTGGTGTCACAAGTTTTCCTAAAACCATAATTATCAGGTTATAGCAAAACAGCCTATATAAGATTAAATGGCAAAAGAGAGTGGTACCTATGTGTATGTGTATGTTACTACTTGTATTACATTTATTCATAAAATCTTTTTTAAAAGGTTTAAAATTAAAATATTTTCAAAATTATGCATGCCTTAATACATTCTTAATAAAAATATTTTTAAGTTAAGAAAAAATAATATTTTGTTTAATATGTGGCTTCCTTAAAAAGTCAAAAATAGAATTTGAGATATACAGTGAAAGAGAGATATACTGAGTGCAGTAACCCTAATATGGGGATCTTGATTTATGAATGTAAAAGAGAGAATAAGAAAGGAAACTTAGAAGCAAAAAATTCCAAAAGTAACTTATATACACTTACTTTTGGAACTTTTTGCTTCCATATTTTCTCATACATATATTTCTCTCATATATACATACACATATATTTATATGAGTTTAATGGGGAGAGCATACATAAAGAACTTGGTTGAAAATCCCCTATGTATCATGCCAAGAAAAGCAAAAATAAAGGCTACCATCACACAGAAATTAAGCATAACACATTTGAACACTAGCACTTTTACCCTGCATTGACTTTGTGGGGCTACAGCAAACCACTGTGTATGAATTTTGGGGGGGGTGGGAGAGAAAAAAACTAAAATGTGTGAATCATAGGGATTCCATAATACACTCTGTATTCCATATCATAGAAAGGAAGCAAATACTGTTAATCCTAGAGAACTCCTTTAGGAAGTTCTTTGGCCTTGTGTGTTATTCTCAACTTGGGCTGCTCTTTTTTCTCCCCACGAAGAGGTTTAATTTTTCAATTTTAAGCACTATTGGTATAAAGCATGCCTCATTAGCTTGTGGGAGGTAACTGGCATTCATTAATTCAGTTCTCACTTCATTTGCTTTGCACACAGTCATAATTAGCTTCCAAATAACTTAGGTAACTTCAATAGATTTATGACTATAATTTTACTCTACATTTGCTTTTTTACTCCCTTTTTTCCTTTTCTGATAGTCTATAGAAGTTAAAATTTAAAAGGACAAAGCTATTTTGGGTAGTGACCTGATGTTAAGATTTTTGGCATTCGGTTTTCTCATCTGATTAATGCACAGAGATTTTGGCATTTTAGTAATTCTCTTACCTTGCAAACTCTGAAAAGAAGGCAAACAATTGATTTTTTTAACCTTTTGAAAAATATTAGTATTTTAAACTAAAAATTCAAACAAAGGGGGTCTCCAAGTCTCATGCCATTCCGTATCTATTGGTTCAATCTACATAGAACATGTTAATGTTATATTTTTGAAATCTGTTTTCATATGGGAATTATACTACATCGATAAAAATCAAGGCCATGAGTTGATGTTGGCATTATGGTAGATTGAAAACAAAAACTAATCATAATAGTTTGCAGCTCCTTTTCAATGTAGAGACAGATCTATTTTTCTTTCCCCCAAATCTGGGCTTATCGATGTGACTTCTTTAGCCAAAGGACCCTAGCAAACATGAGATAAACAGAGCCATTAAGAAAGCTTGCACACGGGAGCTTGCCTTCACCTCTCACTTTTAGAACCCTGTGAAGAAGCCTGGGCTAGCCTTCTAGAGGGCGGATATGTGACCTAGTCACTCTGGTCACTTAAGGCAATTGCCATGCTTGTGAAAAGAAAAACATACGGAACCAACCCGAGATCCTAGCCAACCTACCAGCTGACTGTAGCCACAGGAGTGAGCCCAGGTGAGACTATCAGAACTGCCCAGCTAAGCCTAGTCCAAACTGTTGACTCACAGAATTGCGAGCAAATGAGTTAATGATCTTTGTTTTAAACCACTAAGTTTTGGGGTTATTTATAACAGAGCAAAGCTTATTGATACAGTTCATATTTTTAAAAGTATCAAAATAAATCTAAAGGCCTCTCCTTAATGATCATGATTTTAGAATAAATTAATCAATGAAAAAAACTGATTAAAATAGTCAAGGGGAAATGAAGAAATTTTCCTTTGATATAACTTGAATGAACCTACCGCAAAGCAACTTAATATATTCACTAAATACCCACTAAATATTCAACAAGGTAAATATAGTATTTTAATAAAACATAGAGGGTAGGCAAATAACGAAATATGGCTGCTACCCTTGAGAAGTTTACACTGAAAAACCTCACTTCTCCAGAACAAGACCATTAAGAAATTTCATCTAGTTCCATCAGCAAAAACAAAAAAAAAAGAAAAATAAGCAATATGTGTGACATCATGAACTTCACACATTAAAGCTTCTACTCTTTATCATTGGTGAGTCCCTTAGGCCTCCACAAGAGCTAATTTAGTCTAACTTTATGTGTAAATCTAACAAATTGGATCATCTGGTTTTCAAGAAAAGTACCAGATTAATGCATCAAGTTAGAAAGAAAATTGCTTACAGATAAGTACACTGATACCAAAGAGAAGAGCTGCTATAAACAAAAGAATTGATAGAAGACATTGATATAGCCCAGTAACTGAAGAAGCAAGGTATCTGAGACCACTGAGAAGCCCTATCCCCCTCAATAATTCCCAGGGCATTATACACACAGGGCATTATATCATGTTCCCTATCATGACTTAAGTTTTCAAACACCTGATAAACTGTGTGTGAGCAAGTGCTGTTTAAAAGGTTGGAAATTCTCAACAACAACAACAACAAAAACCCCAAACAATTCAAGATACACAAAGGACTTAAATAAATGTTTCTCCAAAGAAGATATAAAAAAGCCAAGAAGCACTTTGAAAGATGCTCAACATCACTATCATTAGGGAAATGCAAATCAAAACCACAATAAAATACCATTTCATCCCAGTAGAATGGCTATTGTCCAAAAAGCAGAAAATAACAAATATTGGCAAGGATGTAAGGAAATTGGAACCCTTGAATATTGCTGGTGGAAATGTAAAATATACAGCCACTGTGAAGACAGAATTGTGGTTCCTCAAAAAATTAAACCTAGAATTATCATATGACCCACAATTCCACTGCTGAGTATATACCCAAAGGAACTGAAAGCAGGGACTCAAACAGATATTTGTATACCAATGTTTGTAGAAGCATTATTCACAATAGCCAAAAGGTAGAAACAAACCAAAGTCCATCAACAGATGAATAGATAAACAAAAAGTGGTCTCTACATATAATAGAATATTATATAGCCTTAAAAAGGAATGAAAATCTGACACATGCCACAACATGGATGAGCACTGAGAATATTATGCTAAGTGAAATAAGGTAGACACAAAAGGATAAATAGTATATGATTCTATTTATATCAGGTATCTAGTATAGTCAAATTCATAGAAAAAAAGTAGAATGGTGGTCACCAGAGGTTGGGGGAAATGAGGAGTTATTGTTTAATGGGTACAGAGTGTCACTTTGGGACAAAAAACTTCCAGATATGAATAGTGGTGATGGTCGCACAACAATGTGACTGTACTTAATGCCATTGAATTATATACTCTAAAAGGATAAATAGTAAATTTTTTGTTATGAATATTTTACCACAATAAAAAAGAAGTCAGGGTCAGTCAGTTGTTATATGTATAATACTCACTGGTAAAGAAGTACTAGACATAATTATGTGGTGAGTTTTCATATAATTTGGTTGGAAACATCAAAGGCAAAGAAAAGCCAGAATGATCCCTGAAGGATGAGTGGGGAAGAAGGAGAAGCATGCCAGATGAGGGGAATAGTAAATACAAAGGTACAGAAGCCAGAACAAACAACCACAATAAAAAAAAAAAAAAAAAATCCTCCTTCCGGTAGTGTGGAATATACAGGAAGAGGGATATTAAGGGATAGGAAAAAAAAATATTTTTCTTATAAAGAGCTATCAAGCTAGGAAAGAAATTAGGACATATAATAATATAATTTACAATTTTATCAACCCACTGAAATTTTCTTTTGCTGATCAGGGGAATGATAAGACTTTTAAAGAAAATAATCTTAGCAACATAATGCTAATATTGAACGGAAGAGGGGAAATCTAGTGTTAGGAACACCTACTTGGTTTTGCTCAGTAATCCTTGCATGAAATGATAAAAATCCAAACTATTAATACAAAGGTAGTGTTAGGAAGGAAAGAGAGATGAGGAATAGAGAGACATTTCCAAGAAAAATAATGGAATTGGAGTTATTAATAGAAATAAATATATTTATCCCACATCAATGACAGGCCATCTAAGTATATAATTAAGATATGAAGCGAATATAATTATAAGCCTGGAACATTTGGTAGAAAAAAGATCATAGACCAGAATTAAAGCAAGTGTTTGCTATTTGTAAGCATTGCAATACAAGAAGGAAGTTGGAGAATGCTGAACAGTCCTACCACATTAATATTAGGACTTCTTTTATCCCCATTTTACAGATGACAAAACTGAGGCTGAAAACTATTAATGACTTGTTTAATATCCCTCAGTAAGTAGGAAGAAGAACATACTGCTACTTTAGTAGTAAAAGAGTGCAAATGAAATAACAGTTCTATGTTTTTGTGCTAGAGTGGAGATTTTTCTCAGAGATCACAGCCCCAAATCACTGTAAAATAGAACAAAAACATAAACTCAAGATAAATTAAATATGCTGATAGTGACTCACAATATCTCATAGTATACCTCATAGTGTTACCCAATTTGAAATGTTTCTCAAGTTTTTAAGTAAAGTGATATATAGCACAGGTTATACTGAAAACTAGCCATTGTCTGAGAGCAGAATGATGGTTGCCAGAAGATGAGAAGTGTAGCAGGGAGGGGAGGATAAAGTGGGGATGGTTAATGGATACAAAAATACATTAATAGTTAGATAGATAGAATGAACAATATTTGATAGCACAACAAAGTGACTGTATTCAACAATAAGTTAAAGTATACTTTAAAATAACTAAAAGAGTGGAATTAGAAATGATACATACCTGAAGTAACGGATACCCAATTACCTTCATTTGATTAATTCATATTATATACCTGTATCAAAACATCACACATACCCTATAAAGATATACAATTATGTATTATAGCTATACCAATAATAATTAAAAATAAAAAATTTTTTAAAAGAGAAAAGAAAATTAGTCATTGTCTAGCTAATATATCTCCAATTTTTAGGATAGCATACTAAAATAATATGTGCTTTAGTTTAATGTGTGTTCTAGCATTAGTAGAGTAAAAATAGAATGGTAATCCTAATTTTACTACCAAATAAGTTATCTGATGATTTAGTATGTAGTTCTTAAATTCTGAAACTCAGAATGTAATCTTTCTGAATAAATATAGATGCAATTTATAGGTTATATCCTCAAAATCTTGACTAATTGCTTCTGGACTACATTTTCTCCCTCATCCTTATCAAATTGTTAAACTCATTAATATGCAGATAGACAATTCAGAAGTTTTATAATGTACCTGGACTATGGAAACAAAACTCTTATTAGTGACTGTCAGCCACATGTTGTTTGTATTTCTTTAAATTTGTTTGTAACTACATGCACCCTTCTTTTAAAAAGGTTATCACAGTAATTTTGAAACTCCATAGATAAAGATAATATGCATGTCTCCAGACCTCACCAGGCTATGAAAGAGAGGGAGCTGTATTAACAGTAGGCATCCAAAATTGATGGGTTCACTGTCCTGACTGGCTCATGGGGAAGGACTTCAATTCCCAGAAGGGTCTCCTGCCTAGGTATTTCTGAGAGTTTCTGAAAGGGGTATAATAAATCTTCTGTTATCTGCTCCCAACTTCTCCTTCTGGGGGCTGCCTTGCTGCAGGAAAACTGCCAGTCACTGCCATAGCTTCCCATGACCTCTAGGAAACTCCTGTGCCCATGTCAAGGTGCCACCTCCATTTTCCCAAGGTAGCTAGTCTTGGAGGGGTCAGAGCTATGCCAACTGCTGTCTGAGGTTGGAAATATGTCTTTGTGCAGTGCTCTGCCATTGTCCTTGGAGTAGCCCAGCTTGTCCCAGAAGTATCATGGCATTTCTCGTGGAAGCAGCTCCTTCAGCTTTTTCTCCTCCATCATTCCATTAGAGTTCAAAAATCCAAATAGGCTGTAGCCATTTTACTCCCTCCATTGTTCATATTTCTGCCACCCCACACCCAGGTATTCCTACAATGAAAAAAAAATCTGCTTTAACCTAAAACAAAATCTCTTATAGATAGCAATGCATGCTAATAGATGTCCTTATAGGTCACCAGCACACTGGCTCAGCAAACAGTAAGAAGCTTACTCTCAATTTGATCTTAGCTAGGATCCACTTTAAATGGTCATGGACTGAAATTATTTTTATAATTTAAATATAACAAAACAAATACTTGAACTATGAACCATAAATAGAAGCATGGTTGTATAATATGCTGACACATGCCAGCATCAAGGGATTAAATATTATTCAGAAATACTTCCTTCTCCAATTATCCATTCCTATTATCTAAAAAGAAAAATGAACCACCGCCTGAAATCACCTGAAGGAGGGCCACTGGCTATTTCAAAAGTATAGTCTGAAAATTGATGAGCTGACATATTTTCAAAAACCGTTTTTAAAAAATTTGGAATTCACTCCCTGCTTGGTTAGTTGATTTCATATAAATCCTCTTTTCTTTGGATTTACTTTCTCAGTAAGTGCTTGCTACTTTGTGTGTGAATCCTAAAGCTTTTGGATGTGCTTTGGGTATAAAACACAAAAAAACTCATTATTTTCCTTATATCCTTTTTTAAAAGACCTAGGTAATTTGTCTAAAATAGAAAGAGGTATTTTGCTATGAAGCAAATTGTGAAATTGCTGAAGTGAGCTGCAGTGTAGATATGCACATATGGATGAATAGAAACAACTAAGTAAATGCCTAAAGTATAAATTTATCAAAAAATTTTGGTAACTTCCTATATATAGGTAAACATATAGGTGTTTGTGTGTGTAGATAGAAGATAGATAAATAGATGTATATTGAATGAAATAAAAATATTTTACCCCAAAATATATTTCTTTGACATATGTATTTTGAGATGGCTACCAGAGGGCCAACAAACAGAAGTAGCCCAACAAAGCTGTCTTTTCTGGGGGAAATTTGCATCTACAGAGAATCTGTATTAACACAGCCAGGACTTTCCTTGTCCAGATCTAGGAAAGACTGAGAGTCTGACACCTTTAAAGGTCTGAAAGAAATATTTACTATCTATTCTCTCTGAGGGCTGCTACCTATAAGGTTTCATCTACTTAACAAGACCACATTTGCTAGCCAATCCTCCTCTTCTTCCCCTCCTATAACCGCTTGCCACTAAAACCCTGATCTACCACCACAACCTGTTTTTGGCCATTTTCTGAGACTGCATTCTTTCTGTAAAATCAAGATATTAAATAGTACATAAGCCTCTGTATCCCACTGGG